>NC_092153.1:79881233-79978733 GCF_045791955.1 Oncorhynchus clarkii lewisi
TATAGTGTCCTATAGTCTGTCTGTTATTGTCTCATGTAGTCTCTCTTATGGTCTGTTTCACCTTTCCTTTTATTGCCTGATTCACTCTGTTCTCCATGCCCAAACTATACTGTTCTCCATGCCCAAACTATACTGTTCTCCATGCCCAAACTATACTGTTCTCCATGCCCAAACTATACTCTTCTCCATGCCCAAACTATACTGTTCTCCATGCCCAAACTATACTGTTCTCCATGCCCAAACTATACTGTTCTCCATGCCCAAACTGTACTGTTCTCCATGCCCAAACTGTACTGTTCTCCATGCCCAAACTATACTGTTCTCCATGCCCAAACTATACTGTTCTCCATGCCCAAACTATACTGTTCTCCATGCCCAAACTATACTGTTCTCCATGCCCAAACTGTACTGTTCTCCATGCCCAAACTGTACTGTTCTCCATGCCCAAACTGTACTGTTCTCCATGCCCAAACTATACTGTTCTCCATGCCCAAACTGTACTGTTCTCCATGCCCAAACTGTACTGTTCTCCATGCCCAAACTGTACTGTTCTCCATGCCCAAACTGTACTGTTCTCCATGCCCAAACTGTACTGTTCTCCATGCCCAAACTATACTGTTCTCCATGCACAAACTATACTGTTCTCCATGTCCAAACTATACTGTTCTCCATGCCCAAACTGTACTGTTCTCCATGCCCAAACTATACTGTTCTCCATGCCCAAACTGTACTGTTCTCCATGCCCAAACTGTACTGTTCTCCATGCCCAAACTATACTGTTCTCCATGCCCAAACTATACTGTTCTCCATGCCCAAACTGTACTGTTCTCCATGCCCAAACTGTACTGTTCTCCATGCCCAAACTATACTGTTCTCCATGCCCAAACTGTACTGTTCTCCATGCCCAAACTATACTGTTCTCCATGCCCAAACTATACTGTTCTCCATGCCCAAACTATACTGTTCTCCATGCCCAAACTATACTGTTCTCCATGCCCAAACTATACTGTTCTCCATGTCCAAACTATACTGTTCTCCATGCCCAAACTATACTGTTCTCCATGCCCAAACTGTACTGTTCTCCATGCCCAAACTATACTGTTCTCCATGCCCAAACTATACTGTTCTCCATGCCCAAACTATACTGTTCTCCATGCCCAAACTATACTGTTCTCCATGCCCAAACTATACTGTTCTCCATGCCCAAACTATACTGTTCTCCATGCCCAAACTGTATTTTCACTACTGTATGGTGGATACGTAACCAGGCCAGCTCAGTACAGCTTGTTTTGCCTGGACTCAGTATGTTAAAAGGGTGGAAGTGTGTCCTAATTTACCCCATGTTTTTGGTCTTTTTCAATCCCGTTGAGAACATAAGCTAGTACACTGTTTTATCTGTTCAGCCAGTTAGTGGTCCGTTCACAGACCCTCCTAATGCTTCAGCTAGTTTAAAATCCACTTCATCTTCTGTCTTTAGATGTCCCACTGTGGATCGTTAGTAGAGAACTGCTCCGTCAGTCAGCACCAGCCTGTTGTTATAACTAAAGCCCTTTTCTTTATTGAAAGTAGTGACCATCTCTTGTACATTTCTCTGAGTCCTACATTTCTCCAGTCCTGACCACTCCTAGCAGCTGGAGTCTGGACAGTAGAGTGGAGTATATACATTACCTCTCTCCCCTCCAGTCCTGACCACTCCTAGCAGCTGGAGTCTGGACAGTGGAGTGGAGTATATACATTACATCTCTCCCCTCCAGTCCTGACCACTCCTAGCAGCTGGAGTCTGGACAGTAGAGTGGAGTATATACATTACCTCTCTCCCCTCCAGTCCTGACCACTCCTAGCAGCTGGAGTCTGGACAGTAGAGTGGAGTATATACATTACCTCTCTCCCCTCCAGTCCTGACCACTCCTAGTATGAACAGTAGAGTGGAGTATATACTTTACCTCTCTCCCCTCCAGTCCTGACCACTCCTAGCAGCTGGAGTCTGGACAGTGGTACCAGAGAGGTGTTGCCGTTCCTGTCCACCCACGTTGGGAGTGTGATGGCCCCGCCTGTCCCGCCCCGCAGCCTGCCCCACGGTGAGTACAATACATGTGCAACAGAGGGGTTTTTGGTGAACCACATCCCATGATCAGATGGCAGATGGTTCGACCAAAAACTGATCTCTATCAGAATACAGTCGAGTGTTTTTGCGTTGTGTTGTGCCTTACGTTGGCATGCCAACAACAAACACTGGAATAAAGAAGGAAATTACACACATCACAGGGCATATCTTTATTCAACACCCATTATATAGTTACACTGAGGCAGAACACTAATGAAAGGGTTGTTGAGATATTTTTCAATCATCGCTATGTATACAAAAGTATGTGGACACCCCGTCAAATTAGTGGATTTTCGCTATTTCAGCCACCACCCGTTGCTGACAGGGGTATAAAATCGAGCACACCGCCATGCAAACTCCATAGACAAACATCGGCCATAGAATGGCCCAGTACTGAAGAGCTCAGCGACTTTCAGCGTGGCACCGTCATAGGATTGGATGTCACCTTTCCAACAAGTCAGTTTGTCAAATTTCTACCCTGCTAGAGCTGCTACGGTCAATTGTAAGTACTGGTATTGTGAAGTGGAAACGACTAGGTGCAACATCAAGCCGCAAAGTGGTAGGCCACACAAGCTCACAGAACACCTAGCGTGTAAAAAATCATCTGTCCTCGTTTGCAACACTCACTACAAGAGCTGTTCGCTGGGAACTTCATGAAATTGGTTTCCATGGCCGAGCAGCTGCACACAAGCCTAAGATCACCATGTGCAATGCCAAGACTCTGGAGCAGTGGAAATGTGTTAACTTGAGTGATCAATCATGCTTCACCATCTGCAGTGCGACGGACGAATCGGATGCCAGGAAAATGCTACCTGCCCCAATGCATAGTGCCAACTGTAAAGTTTGGTGGAGGAGGATTAATGATCTGTATCTTTTTTTCATGGTTCGTCTAGGCCCCCAAGTTCCATTGAATTGAAATCTTAATGCTACAGCATACATTCTAGGGTTCCAACTTTGTGTGAACAGTGTGGGAAAAATGTCCTGTTTCAGTATGACAATGCCCCCGTGCACAAAGCGAGGTCCATACAGAAATGGTTTGTCGAGATCGGTGTGGAAGAACTTGACTGGCCTGCACGAAGCCCTGACCTCAACCCGATCAAACACCTTTGGGATGAATTTAAATGCAGACTGCGTGCCAGGCCTAATCCCCCAACATCAGTGCCCAACCTCACTAATGCTTTTGTGGCTGAATGGAAGTCCCTGCTGCAATGTTCCAACATCTAGTGGAAAGCCTTCTCAGAAGAGTGGAGGCTGTTATAGCAGCAATGTTCCAACATCTAGTGGAAAGCCTTCCCAGAAGAGTGGAGGCTGTTATAGCAGCAATGTTCCAACATTTAGTGGAAAGCCTTCCCAGAAGAGTGGAGGCTGTTATAGCAGCAATGTTCCAACATCTAGTGGAAAGCCTTCCCAGAAGAGTGGAGGCTGTTATAGCAGCAATGTTCCAACATCTAGTGGAAAGCCTTCCCAGAAGAGTAGAGGCTATTATAGCAGCAAAGGGGGGACCAACTCTATATTAATGACCATGATTTTGAAATGAGATGTTCGACGATCAGGTGTCCACATACTTTTGATCATATAGTGTATTCCCACTATTTCTTAATGTTGGGAATATGGTCCAGTGTTTTTTGGGGTCAAATATTGGTTTGTGTGTAAGTGGTGATTTACTGTATGTGTGTGTATGTGATGTGATGGTAATCATAATAATATGTTGGTAACCATGACATGACCTTTGTGATCAGCACAATGCATCTCTGAGGTCATTAAAGATCCCATGGCACTTATCGTAAGAGTAGGGGTGTTAACCCCGGTGTCCTGGCTAAATTCCCAATCTGGCCCTCAAACCATCACGGTCACCTAATAATCCCCAGTTAACAATTGGCTCATTCATCCCCCTCCTCTCCCCTGTAACTATTCCCCAGGTCGTTGCTGTAAATGAGAATGTGTTCTCTGTCAACTTACCTGTTAAAATAACGGAGAAATATATATATATATATATGTTTTTAAATTAAAGCACTCACAGGTGCATATTGTTTCAATTCCACTGCAACTGTAATGTCAGTGTACTTCATGAATTTAAATGGAATTGAATTTAATTGAATTTAAATGGTTTTGAATTGAATTTAAATGGATTTCAATTGATTTTAAATGGTTTTGAATTTAATTTAAATGGAATTGAATTGAAATGGAATTGAATTGAATTTAAATGGTTTTGAATTGAATTTAAATGGAATTGAATTGAATTTAACTGGAATTGAATTGAATTTAAATGGAATTGAATTGAATTTAAATGGAATTGAATTTAATTTAAATGGAATTCAATTGAATTCAATTGACCCCAACCCTGATTGGCGTTGATGGTGCGGTTTACTGCAATTTGGTGGCATTTTTTGTTTGTTTTATGGGAACATCTGATTCCAATCGAATCCTCAAGGAGTTATTCAACTGTACCCCTTTCCAACGTTGATCTCAGTGTCAGTGTAGCTCTCCTTTATACCTGTATGACTGTTATAGACAACCAGTCCTGTTTCAGCCTGTCCAGTAGTACAGCAAGTTTGGTAGATGCTGATGATGAGCGGCAAGTGAATTAGCCAACAATGCTAATTTAGCATAATTAGTCTATTTAAACGCTATGCACATGTCCTACCTGATTCTATTCCCACCATCTACCCCCCAACCCTGATCCTATCCCCACCATCTACCCCCCAACCCTGATCCTATCCCCACCATCTACCCCCCAACCCTGATCATATCCCCACCATCTACCCATCAACCCTGATCCTATCCCTACCATCTACCCCCCAACCCTGACCCAACCCCACCATCTACCCCCAACCCTGATCTTATCCCCACCATCTACGCCCCAACCCTGATCCTATCCCCACCATCTACCCATCAACCCTGATCCTATCTCTACCCCCCAACCCTGATCTTATCCCCACCATCTACTCCCCAACCCTGATCCTATCCCCACCATCTACCCACCAACCCTGATCCTATCCCCACCATCTACCCCCCAACCCTGATCCTATCCCCACCATCTACCCACCAACCCTGATCCTATCCCCACCATCTACCCCCCAACCCTGATCCTATCCCCACCATCTACCCATCAACCCTGATCCTATCCCTACCATCTACCCCCCAACCCTGACCCAACCCCACCATCTACCCCCCAACCCTGATTTTATCCCCACCATCTACTCCCCAACCCTGATCCTATCCCCACCATCTACCCACCAACCCTGATCCTATCCCCACCATCTACCCCCCAACCCTGATCCTATCCCCACCATCTACCCCCCAACCCTGATCCTATCCCCACCATCTACCCCCCAACCCTGATCCTACCTGATCCTATCCCCACCATCTATCCATCAACCCTGATCCTATCCCTACCATCTACCCACCAACCCTGATCCTATCCCCACCATCTACCCCCCAACCCTGATCCTATCCCCACCATCTACCCCCCAACCCTGATCCTATCCCCACCATCTACCCATCAACCCTGATCCTATCCCCACCATCTACCCCCCAACTCTGATCCTACCTGATCCTATCCCCACCATCTATCCACCAACCCTGATCCTATCCCTACCATCTACCCCCCAACCCTGACCCAACCCCACCATCTACCCCCCAACCCTGATCCTATCCCCACCATCTACCCGCCAACCCTGATCCTATCCCTACCATCTACCCACCAACCCTGACCCAACCCCACCATCTACCCCCCAACCTTGATCCTACCTGTTCCTCTCAAGGGGACTGTTCTGTAGCTTAGTCAGAGGCCTGTTTATCCTTCTCCAGATCTATCTCTTTCTACCCCCCCAGCACCACCACCCCACCCCCCTCTCTCTATGGTTTAGTTCTGTATTTTTCCAACCAACCAATCCGTTGTTCTGTCCTGCTGTGTGTCTCCCTCTATAGGACACTTCTCCATGCACTTTGATGCTTTCCACCACCAGAACAGCGACCTCCCTCCAGCTCTCCCTGCGCGCTCCTCTTTACGAAAGGTACCCTCCTCCCTGACCCGCCCTGGCCTAGTGTAGCCTCCCGTCCTGACCTGTTCAGTCCAGACCTGGGTTCAAGTACTATATTCAAATCCTTTTGAGGATTTTGCTTTAGCCTGACTGAAGTTTGAGATTGCAAATGTTTTCAGTTTTGGTGTCTTACTCATGTAGTGTGTATAGTTTTCATATCAGCCCTCGGGCTTCCAACCTACACATTGTTTCTATTATCAGTATGTGTTTCTATCTGTATTATTGTTTATCACTTGTTTTCTTTGGTGTAAATAAAGTTTAACCATTTTGTTTTAATGAGTTTTGGTCTCAATCAAGCACAGATAAAGCATATGAAGTGATTTCAAATAGTATTTGAACCCATATCTGTTCCAGTTTTGTCCTGTTCCAGTTTTGTCCTGTTCCAGTTTTGTCCTGTTCCAGGTTTGTCTGGCCTGGTCTGTTCCCCCCTCTACTCCAGTCACCTCTCAGACCTTCAGTATCAGTGAGCAGGGCTAAAGGAACACTAGGCTGTAGAGTATTGTAAAACTGTAGAGATGCTTGTTGCTCCGTGTGTGATTGTGTATGTCATGTATTGTATGTGTGACTGTGGTTTTTGACACATTCGTCTTTTTGTTTATTTTTATGAACCCATCCACCATTTTACATATACAATACCAGTCAAAAGTTTGGGCACATCTACTTATTCCAGGGTTTTTCTATATTTCTATTATTTCCTACATTGTAGAATAATAGTGAAGACATCAAAACTATGAAATAACACATACGGAATCAAGTAGTAACCCCCCAAAAAATGTTCAACAAATCAAAATAGATTTTAGTTTCTTCAAAGTAGCCACCCTTTGCCTTGTTGACAGCTTTGCACACACTTGGCATTCTCCCACGTTGTAATCTTCGACCACTAGACGAACATTCTGCTTCTCTGCTCGGAGCCTTTTGAAAGTGGGGTACTGGGCATGTCGTCTGTACTATTTCATGGAGATATTGTTGATTATTAGAGAGCAGGGTGTTCTTCAGATCCCTATCCTGTTGTAACGAGGCCATTTTCATTTTGTTGTGAGTTAGCATAGCTACGATCGGACAGGACCTTCCCTCCGCTCTGCCACTGAAACAGTGAGCCCTTTGAAAATCAATAGTATCCACCTGTTCGTCCGTCATTTTGAGATTAGGTTTCATGAAAACCTTGACTTTTTCCTCCGTTGTCTATTTTAGTTTTTCTCCTCTATTATTCCCATTATAACAATATTATTCTTCCTACTTCTGCACTTCAGAACAAGTCATTCGGCTTTCATTGTTTTTTAGGGAGTCCGCGGTAGTTTTTTTAGGGAGTCCGCGGTAGTTTTTTAGGGAGTCCGCGGTAGTTTTTTTAGGGAGTCCGCGGTAGTTTTTTAGGGAGTCCGCGGTAGTTTTTTAGGGAGTCCGCTGTAGTTTTTTAGGGAGTCCGCGGTAGTTTTTTAGGGAGTCCTCTGTCGTTTTTTTAGGGAGTCCACGCTAGTTTTTTTAGGGAGTCCACGCTAGTTTTTTTAGGGAGTCCTCTGTAGTTTTTTTTAGGGAGTCCACGCTAGTTTGTTTTAGGGAGTCCACGCTAGTTTTTTTAGGGAGTCCTCTGTAGTTTTTTTAGGGAGTCCTCTGTAGTTTTTTTAGGGAGTCCTCTGTCGTTTTTTTAGGGAGTCCACGCTAGTTTTTTTAGGGAATCCTCTGTAGTTTTTTTTAGGGAGTCCACGCTAGTTTGTTTTAGGGAGTCCTCTGTAGTTTTTTTAGGGAGTCCTCTGTAGTTTTTTTAGGGAGTCCACGCTAGTTTTTTTAGGGAATCCTCTGTCGTTTTTTTAGGGAGTCCTCTGTCGTTTTTTTATATCTTGTTTTCCACTCATATTTCTTCCATTTTATTACTGTAATCCATTCCCTGTGTTTAAGGCCTCAACCTCCCCCTGTAGCCCAGGCAATAGATCCAGTTGTTTTAACTTCTCGCCCATACTTGTTATAAAAACCTTCCCCTACAATGTTACATTTGGAATGTTAGACGGTTGCTTCCCTTCAGTTTCTCTCTCAGAGCTCGAGGAAAGCTCTTCTCTTGTTCGCTTCGATTATATCTAATTCTTATTCGAGCATATCAAAAATGTTGATCCATAAATAGTTCAAGGTTCTCTATGTTATCCAGAATGTTTGTTTTCACAGTTATCAGCTAATCCTCAATTTTATAAGATTAATTCATGGGACAAGCTGTGCCTTCCACACTGCAACCCGCTACGTCATCAACCACCTCCTTGACACATTGGTCTTTGAGTTTAGCTTTAGTTTGCTTTATATCTGTGCTTGGTTGTTTTCATCTTGTTTTTACGCCACACAACAAATGGGCAATGCAAATCAGTATGTCTGTCATAAGAGTAACCCTTTGTCCCATTGTTTTCCTCCACAGTCAGCCTTGCACCCTATACCTGCCTCGCCCACCAGTCCCCAGTCCCAGTCCGGCCTGGATGGCAGTAACTCTACCCTCTCTGGTAGTGCCTCCTCCGGCGTCTCCTCCCTGAGCGAGAGCAACTTCATGGGCCAGTCATGTTCCACCGAGTCCCACGGAACAACCAGACACCCAGCAGATGCCCTGGACACGGTCTCCGTCACCCCCAGCATGGCACAGTCTACCTGGGCCACGGACGGAGAGGACCTGGGCATGGACTCCCCCTCTGGTTCCTACCTGCCTGTGCGCTACAGTGTTTCTGAGTCAGAGATCCTGGATGGCTCCAAGCCCCCTCCCTGTCGTAGCCACTCCTCCCCTGGGGTGATCACCCCGCTCATCACCAATATCGTGGTTCCAATCAGCCCCGTCCTCCCAGAGGCCCATACCCTTAACATCCAGAACCTGCCCCACTACCGCCACCAGCCTCCGCCTGCCCTGCCCCCCAAGCCCTACCTGAGAGAGGGGTGTATTCCTGAGGAGGAGGGGTGTATACCAGCCAGGCCCATGCCCATGCCACGCAAGATCTCTCAGCCTCTCATCACCTCTAAGGAAGAGCAGGCCAAAGTGGCGTGGGAGCACGGCATCGCCGAAGAGTGAAGAGGAGGCCTGGGGGTGTATTCAGACAGTGATGTGAAACATTCTGAACATTCCAGATAGAAATAGATTAGATAGAGCGGACGCACATGATTTCCCCTTATTCTTTCTGACAGACAATCATATATGTTCTACATTAAATATATTTCTATCTGAATGTTCTGTAATGTTACATTCTCCTGAACTGGCACTTGGTTGGTCGAGGCATGGTTGGTCGAGACATGGTTGGTCGAGGCATGGTTGTTCGAGGCATGCCCATTGGGACAGTGACACATTTTTTGTTGTTTTGGCTCTGTAGTCCAGCACTTTGGATTGAAAATGATACAATGACTACGAGGTTAAAGTAAACTGTGCTTACAGCACTCAATGTACACAATCTCCCCATTTTAAGGGACTCAAAGTATTGGGACAAATTCACATATATTTATTTTAAAGTAGTAACAAGTTAAGTATTTGGTCCCATGTTCTGGTTACATCAAGTTTGGTGACAAATATGTTGCATGCATTTGCTGTTTGTTTTTGGTTTTGTTTCAGATTATTTTGTGCCCAATATAAATGAATGGTAAATAATATATTGTGTTTTATTGTAAATAAGAATAGAACATGTTTCTAAACACTTCTACATTCATGTGGATTCGACCATGACTACGGATAATCCTGAATGAATCGTGAATAATGACGAGTGAGAAAGTTACAGATGCACAAATATCACCCACCCACCACCACCACCACACCTGCCTAACCTCCCCTGTTATTGTAATGGTGATTGTAAAATAAGAATTTGTTCTTAACTGACTTGCCTTGTTAAAGGTAAGTCAAAGGTAAAGGTAAAGATAAAGGTAAAAAATAAAGATAAAGGTTAAATAAAATACAATTAAAATAAAAAATGTTTTGCAGAAAATAGTCAATAATTAAATATTTTGTTATAGTTAAGAACAAATTGTCATCCAATAGACTTTGATTAAATTACCAATATCCCCATCCACGTGGAAATCCTGCAAGAGTTCTATGAAGGCCAATTAGATGATGGTCTGATCACAGTCAGTCTCCTGTTAATATTTGTTTTACTTTTGATGCCAGCAAAATAAGAATGTGTTCTTAACTGATTTGCCTAATTAAATAAAGGTTAAATAAAGATTAATTCAAGACTGTCCATAATCATGGTAACATCCACATGAATGTAGAAGTGTTTAGAAACATAATCTAATCTTATTTACAATGTGTGACTCCAAAATGACACAATACATCATTTACCATTCATTTCTATACGAATATGGTACCAAATATTAAACTTTGGACTACTTCAATCAATTCACATATAAGTGAATTTGTCCCAATACTTTCGGTCCACTAAAATGGAGAGAACTATGTACAAAAACTGCTGTAATTTGTAAAACGGTTCAACCGATATGGATGAAAATACCCTCAAATGAAAGCTGACAGTCTGCACTTTAACCTCATGGTCATTGTATCATTTGAAATGCAAAGTGCTGGAGTACAGAGACAAAACAACAACAACAAATGTCACTCCCCTAATACTTTTGGAGCTCACTGTAGTTTACATGTTGTTAACAATTTAAGCCAACCCTGTCTGTTTTGCCCCATAGTTACGCACAAATCGGTTTTGTTGCTAAACAACCAACGTGTGTGTGTGTGTGTGTGTGTGTGTGTGGTATGGGGCTCAGTCTTTTCATTTGAATGTCCTTTCTCTAAATTGTCTCACGTATTACTTACACAGACCTTTTGGAAACATTTGAATCTGTACAGTAATTCTAATTTATTGATAGTTCAGGTCCACATGCAGGTTCCAAATCATTGCACAAAGGGAAAACATGGATTTATGAACCAATTGCCAGACATTTAATTCATTTAGTTAATTGAAGCAAAGCTGGGATAGAGTAAAGCTCGCTAGACCATGACCTATGACCTTTTTCAGTTTTAGAGAAGCAGCACTTTAGCACTTAGTTCTGCAGCGCCAAAACCCACTAGTTTTATTCTACTCACACTTGTATTGTATGAAGAAATGAAGATTAAGTTAAGGTTAAGTAGATTCTTGGGTTGTATTGGGCTTCGGATAGATTAGTATTATTGTTGAGGTGTGGTAGTCTTTATATTATGATTGTTTATTAATTAACTTACCTTTTATAGGGCACTAAAGTGGTTTTGGTTTAATAATAATAAACTCAGCGATGCAACTAGCTGAGAGAGAGAGAGAGAGAGAGAGAGAGAGAGAGAGAGAGAGAGAGAGAGAGAGAGAGAGAGAGAGAGAGAGAGAGAGAGAGAGAGAGAGAGAGAGAGAGAGAGAGAGAGAGAGAGAGAGAGAGAGAGAGAGAGAGAGAGAGAGAAATCAGAACAGATCACGCCTCTTGATAAACACACACTTCCTCCTCCTTGCGAGGAGGAGGAATTGCCTCGACAGACAGACAGTAAGAGGCTTAAATAGTGTTGTAATGCTTCGTAACACAGTCGTCCTCTTTTATAGCTGTGCCAGATCACTCAGCCACTAGAAAGACGTATTATCCATTATGGGAATAACTGCCTGGCTGGTGAATGCAAGCCATTTCAAAGATGTCACGTTGCAGTCTTAGAGGCTGCTCAAGTCTTTACCATTATGGTTTATGGGAATAACTGCCTGGCTGGTGAATGCAAGCCATTTCAAAGATGTCACGTTGCAGTCTTAGACGCTGCTCAAGTCTTTATTTTGGGTTGGTTGGTTTATTAAAAGGTCATTTTCTGTTCAGTTGGCAGTATGTTACACACTACAGTACAAAGAAAAGTATATTTTTAGAGGAGATTAAAAAATGTGCAAGTTTATTATTATGTGTAGTTAAATAATGATATATAGTATATTAATATTATATTATTTATACATGAATCCCTATATCACGGATTGACTGAGGTGAATCGATAACTTGATGATGACTATGTAAAAACAGAACAATATGCAAGATAAGACGAGGGCATTAAAGCCACTGTAGCTGCTTAGTGATGTGCACTCGTATCTGGGAAGACATGAACATTGGAATAACATCATTTAGATGGATGATATTTATAGAAAAAAACGATTATTATGATTGTGTGATTTGTTGAAGTTTTTTATTTGGTAGTTTTATGTGTGCATGTTCCATTCTGTGAAATAAGTGATTTAACCCTGGCTAGTACTGCCCACTGGACTACCTGACGCATGCTAGGAGCAGAGAATAGACTGAACTATATATGTATTGACTGATCAGTGCTGATCACAATGTACAGCTGATTCTGCTTTTAGATGTCTGTATGCATCCTCCCTCCCTGCCTCCTTCGAGAGACACTCCAATGACTATCTCCTGTATCTGCCTTGTGTTCTGATATGCTTTGTGACAACACTGCTGGTGCTTCACAGACACAGATCCTGGATCAGAGCCTGCTCCACATCCAATTCCTTTCTTCTTCCAGCTTGTTGTTCAGATGTTGTGTCTGTCTTTCTCTGTCTGTCTGTCTGTCTGTCTGTCTGTCTGTCTGTCTGTCTGTCTGTCTGTCTGTCTGTCTGTCTGTGTCTCTCTCTCTTTCTGTCTGTCTCTCTCTTTCTGTCTCTCTCTCTCTCTCTCTCTCAATACAGTAGGCCTAAGGTCTGTTGTTTTGGATAGTTGAAAGGGGAGATTTGATAACCATGAAGTGGGGTATTTGTTTCTCATTATTTATAAGACTGTCTTTCTCTCACCTGTGTAAATACATTTGTTGTTTTTTAAAATGTTATTAACATTATTGTATATCATTACCATAGTAGAACATGTTGGACTTGTAGCTGATAGAGATACGACAGCTTCCATTGACCATTTACCTTTTTCAAGAGGCATTATTATTAACGAGACGGTTACAGGAAGTGTGTGTTTCTCTGTGTGTGTGTGTGTGTGTGTTTCTTTGTGTGTGTGTGTGTGTGTGTTTCTCTGTGTGTGTGTGTGTGTGTGTGTGTTTCTCTGTGTGTGTGTGTGTGTGTGTGTGTGTGTGTGTGTTTCTCTGTGTGTGTGTGTGTGTGTGTGTGCGCGTGTGTGTTTCTGTGTGTGCGCGTGTGTTTCTGTGTGTGTGTGTGTGTGTGTATGTTTCTGTGTGTGTGTTTCTCTGTGTGTGTGTGTGTGTGTGTGTGTGTGTGTGTGTGTGTGTGTGTGTGTGTGTGTGTGTGTGTGTGTGTGTGTGTGTGTGTGTGTGTGTGTGTGTGTGTGTGTGTGTGTGTGTGTGTGTGTGTAGATACTGTAGACCGGCTTCAATTCTACCATCCGATCTTGAGAACATTTTCTTATTTGTATTTTCTTTTTGACGGTGGCTCTCATGTCCTAATGTTCTCCTTCACAGTGGGGGGGGGGGGTTCCATCCTGTACTTTCCCCTCGTCTCAGAAGGGACATGGCTACATACAGTATAGACTACTCTAAGTAATGGGGGTATAGGTGCAGGCCTCCTTATGTAGAAGGACTTTTATTTTGAAGTGAATCGACTGAATTTAATTTATTTTCTAATGTTTATACGTAGCTAGTAGAGAACGTATATGATATCGGAACACGTGATATAACACTTGAAACATGGCAAAAGCAATGTCACACAATACTACTGTCCTGTCTATGGCTGTTTCGTGTCCGTTATGTGATGATTGTACTCTTTGTGATGATGGAACTCAAGCTCAAGAGAAGGAAGTGTTGAAAATGCACCTGGAAGGTTATCCATTGTCCTGTGAGAAGGACTTACACACACACATATACACACACACACAAACACCAGCTGGCTTCCTTCCAGGTTCGGACAGACCGAGGGGGAACCTGTAATGAGGTGGGATACTTGATTGAATCCCCTAAGAGCAGTCAAACTTAATCAGCCCCCTCACATAGTCTAGTCGGCAAATAGGTGCACTCACTCTCCCACTGCCCCTTAAATGACAACCTATTCCCTATGATGTGTGCTACTTTTGACCAGAGCCTATAGAGCTGTAGTCCCCTACTGTAGTCCCCTACTTTTGACCAGGGTCCCCTCGTTGGCAGGGCTCACCCACTTTCACCTTCTGGCCTGCCACTCCTGATCTACTAAGATGAATCATCAGTCTAAGTGTAAGAGGATTGAAGAGTTGGAGGATGTGATATGAGAGGAGAAAATATGGGCTTCTGATAATAGAGGACTACTGGGGTATGCAAATAATATACATGACAAGGTCAAAAAACCTTGGGACACTACCGCAAACTGGTTGAATGATATGATGGATGTGTGGTGTGGAGAAGTGGTTTTATTTGAGCGGGTGTTCGTGGCTAACGCAAACCGCTGTAACACTTAGCTATCAGTTACGATAGGCAGCTGTATCTCTATGAGCTGTGTTGCTGAACTTTTCAAATCACAAATGTAAATAATTGAAAGATAATAATAGCATACTTTCATTCATTATTATTTTATCTCAATAAGATCAGAGGATATGAAGAAGGAACATGTTATGCATATGACCTATGACTTATGCAGTCTCTCAATGTATTTGATTTATTTCTATAAATACACACACATATATATACACAGTGGGGCAAAAAAAGTATTTAGTCAGCCACCAATTGTGCAAGTTCTCCCACTTAAAAAGATGAGAGAGGCCTGTAATTTTCCTCATAGGTACACTTCAACTATGACAGATAATAGACATACAGAAAACGTTTGACCTCTGTCATTGCCAACAAAGGGTATATAACAAAGTATTGAGATAAACTTTTGTTATTGACCAAATACTTATTTTCCACCATCATTTGTAAATAAATTCATTAAAAATCCTACTATGTGATTTTCTGAATTTTTTTTATTCTCATTTTGTCTGTCATAGTTGGAGTGTACCTATGATGAAAATGACAGGCCTCTCTCATCTTTTTAAGTGGGAGAACTTGCACAATTGGTGGCTGACTAAATAATTTTTTGCCCCACTGTATATATATACTGAACAAAAATATGAACGCAACATGCAACAATTTCAAAGCTTTTGCTGCATTACAGTTCATACAAGGAAATGTGTCAACTTAAATTCATTAGGCCCTAATCTATGGAGTTTAGATGACTGGGCAGGGGTGCAGCCATGGGTGGGCCTGGGAGGACATAGGCCCACTCACTTGGCAGTCAGACCCTCCCACTGGGGAACCAGGCCAAGCCAATCAAAATAAGTTTTCCCCCACAAAATTGCTTTATTACAGACAGAAATAGTCCTCAACAACAGTGGAGGCAGCTTGGCACCTGTGTAATGATCATGCTGTTTAATCAGCTTCTTGATATGCCACGCCTGTCAGGTGGATGGATTATCTTGGCAAAGGATAAATGCTCACTAACATGGATGTAAACATATTTGTGAACAAAATTAGAGAAATCAGCTTATGCTAAATGTCTAGGATTTTTTATTTCAGCTCATGAAACATGGGACCAACACTTTACATGTTGCATTTATTTTTTTTGTTCAGTAGAAATTCCATTATTGTTTTCTACTCAAACAATTATTCCATACACACTTGACTTTCAAACACACACATTACAATTGATTTGTGTCTAGTATATTGAGTATATCCAGCAGAATGACACACTGTTCTGGGAACTGGGTACAGAGTGTTTGATTATGTGTAGCCTATCATTTAATATGACTAAACGGTTGTTCAGTCTTACTTTGTGGCAAGTCAGGGCCAATGTAAAATAAAAGTTAAATAAAAAAATGGAGACAGTTGAGTGGAGTAGGAAGCAAGAACGGAACTCATGAAAGTGTTTATTTTTTCAGTTGTATGTAAATATAGAAAACTGCAGTAGGATCTAGGTTGGGGGGGTACAATGGCGGCACAAGTTGCAAATGAGGCATACAAATGGGGGTACAAAACATTTCTGAAATCATTTCAGGTCTTTACCTCCAGACCACCTTGTCAGGCTCTTCTCTATTGTCTTTAAATAACCATGACAACACGGTGTATTTATAAGGCTACAAAAGGGCAAACCATGTAAAGATTGTGATTATTAATTTGTCTGCCTTGTACTTTCTGATGTAAATGTGTTTTTAAAACATAGAAAAACTAGACAAAAACATACAAAAAACGTGACTTATTTCACTTTGCCTAATTATTTTGATGATTATTTTTGTGTGTTTTGCATCAATTCTGGACAGTTAGCGAGATACGTTCTACTTCTGTCACTCTTACGGAATACAAAACCTTTCATTACTCTAAAAGTAATTTATTGTATATAATGTGTTAGCATGAATCAACTGTGATGTGGATTTTAGATGTAAATACATACACACTTTTTTTCCTACTCACTTCAACTACTGTGATGTGGAATTTATTAATTATTATTAATGCCTAACATTAAATATCATGTTTTATTGACTCACTGCTGCTTCCAACTTGTCATTATTTATCAGTTGCTATAGTGATGGGAAAATACACAACTAGGTCATTATCCTAGCATTTGCTTATACTGAAAATGTATTTTTTTATTTTACCATTATTTAACTAGGCAAGTCAGTTAAGAACAAACTCTTATTTTCAGTGACGGCCTAGGAACAGTGGGTTAACTGCCTTGGTCAGGGGCAGAACGACAGATTTGTACCTTGTCAGCTCAGGGGTTTGAACTTGCAACCTTCCGGTTACTAGTCTGCGCTCTAACCACTAGGCTACCCTGCCACCTCTACACTCTAACCACTAGGCTACCCTGCCGCCTCTACTCTCTAACCACTAGGCTACCCTGCCACCTCCACACTCTAACCACTAGGCTACCCTGCCGCCTCTACTCTCTAACCACTAGGCTACCCTGCCACCTCCACACTCTAACCACTAGGCTACCCTGCCGCCTCTACTCTCTAACCACTAGGCTACCCTGCTACCTCTACTCTCTAACCACTAGGCTACCCTGCCACCTCTACTCTCTAACCACTAGGCTACCCTGCCACCTCTACTCTCTAACCACTAGGCTACCCTGCTACCTCTACACTCTAACCACTAGGCTACCCTGCTACCTCTACACTCTAACCACTAGGCTACCCTGCTACCTCTACACTCTAACCACTAGGCTACCCTGCCACCTCTACACTCTAACCACTAGGCTACCCTGCCGCCTCTACTCTCTAACCACTAGGCTACCCTGCCGCCTCTACTCTCTAACCACTAGGCTACCCTGCCTCCTCTAAACTCTAACCACTAGGCTACCCTGCCACCTCTACTCTCTAACCACTAGGCTACCCTGCCACCTCTACTCTCTAACCACTAGGCTACCCTGCCACCTCTACACTCTAACCACTAGGCTACCCTGCCGCCTCTACTCTCTAACCACTAGGCTACCCTGCCACCTCTACACTCTAACCACTAGGCTACCCTGCCGCCTCTACTCTCTAACCACTAGGCTACCCTGCCGCCTCTACTCTCTAACCACTAGGCTACCCTGCCGCCTCTACTCTCTAACCACTAGGCTACCCTGCCGCCTCTACACTCTAACCACTAGGCTACCCTGCCACCCCATCTTATTCAACATCATTTACAACTACTTTTGTTTGGATTTCAATTTAGCTAAACTTCTACATTGCTAAGGTAATTTGATATGCTGTTTAGTACCACCACTGATTTTTACAACACAGGATAAACCACAGCCTGTTGTTTCCAATGGGAGCAAATGAATCATAGTGGACAGAAGAGGCAAGGAGGTGAGAAGAGCCAAGCACGAGTTAGCGACATCCTAATGGCGCGTTCCAGCTAGTATTTTGTATAGTTTCGTTAGAAGTGCGAGTGTGCAATGACTCAATTCGCCCTCGCACGACTAAACAACTTTAGATATTTTAGCAAAGGGTAAAGTCTACAAAACTTAGTCCAATCTGTTCAGCAAAATATGATTGTTTAGGGAACAGAAAACTGTATTGATATCAGATGTTTCATCTATGACAAATATTGCAGAATGTCGGCCCAGTTCCATGTCGCTTCGAACTCTCCCACTGCCGGCCACTGGTTTTCCTCTCCTCGCCATATTTGGTGGGGAGTGGAAATTAAACCGGACTCTTCAGATGTATACATCCGGTGAAACATCTCGCTCCTTGTCAATTCAATTCAAGGGGCTTTATTGGAATGGGAAACATATGTTAACATTGCCAAAGCAAATGAAGTAGATAATAAACACAAGTGATATAAACAATAAACTGAACAGTAAACATTACACTCACAACAGTACCAAAGGAATAAAGACATTACAAATGTCATATTATGTATATATAGAGTGTTGTAAAGATGTACAAATGGTTAAAGTACAAAAGGGAAAATAAATAAGCATAAATATGGGTTGTATTTATAATGTTGTTTGTTCTTCACTGGTTGCCCTTTTCTTGTGGCAACAGGTCAGAAATCTTGCTGCTGTGATGGCACACTGTGGTATTTCACTCAGTAGATATTGGGAGTTTATCAAAATCGGGTTTCCCTGTTCTGTCTGTGATACAGGGACGAAGACACAGCTTGTGGCGCGTTCAATGGCTAGCCGGAACCAGGAAAACTCTAAAATATCTTACTTGCTGACAGGTTGACTGCGGCACGTGAATAACGACAACCAGTTCGCAACTACAACCTAGTTCCGACTAGTATTTGAACGCAGCATAAATGTGTGGTTGCCTTATTTACACCAACATCT
The DNA here is from genome assembly GCF_045791955.1 of Oncorhynchus clarkii lewisi. Classification (NCBI taxonomy): domain Eukaryota; kingdom Metazoa; phylum Chordata; class Actinopteri; order Salmoniformes; family Salmonidae; genus Oncorhynchus; species Oncorhynchus clarkii. The sequence continues at coordinate 79,900,034 of NC_092153.1, forward strand.
TGTGAAACAGCCTAAACCAGAGAGGAGACCATATTATTGTGCTTTCTATTATATTACCTGTATTAAATCATATTATATAAATGTACACAGGCAGCATTATCCCAATGAATAAAGAGCAGTCACTTTCTGTTCTATGCCCGATGTTTCTACCGGAAATGATCAGATATGACCGTCAACAGAGAGGGAGAGGCCAAACGAAAGGTTTCATTCTCGTCAAAATCGGTCCAACATAAAACCAATGCGTTTCTATGGGCGTATTTTGAACCTTTTCGTCTGCATTTTCGCCTTTGGGAAGACACCCATTGTTAGGGTGGAGACATGAGCATCTCGTCATTATACATAGATCTCTGCTTTAAATTAACATACAGAGCTCTAATCCAATCGCATGGCGCCAACTGGACGATGTCCCCGGAACGAAGAGCAGGTACCCAAACAGAGAAATGTGCGTGGAACGTTTCAGGAAACAAACCAATCGCGTTCTAGAAAGTAAAATGAGAACCAATGGGAATGCTGCATAGGTTTACGTGTTTAGCAGGAAGCTTCGCAGAATCAGGACATTGCGTGCTCACTTTACCGGTGTCGACTCTGGAGGCTCATGTGTAGCTGTCATTTGTAGCTTAATAGTTTTGTGTCGTTACGTTTACATCTAACTAGCTAAAAATAGAATACGTTATTCATCGTAAAATGTTGTGTTTGAGTAGTTTGTCGGTCGCCCTCGCGGCGCTAGCGTTGGTACCGAGTTTTAGCGACGCTTTGAAAGATGGGGAGTGTGAAGGTGGGTTGGTTTGTCTTTATATATATATATATAAAATCACACGTCACTGTAACTATGGATATAGCTATGTTATGTTATGGCAACGTATGTTGTGAAACCTATGACTGATAATTCATGGAGCTGTACAACCATCTTCATCAAATGGATTTTGTCTTGCTAGATACAAAAGCTAAGATATATTTTCAATGTGTTCTCTTGAATTTAAGTGTTTGTTTTTAAAAGTGTTGTAGTTTGCTGTATCTGGCTAGCTTAGCTAGTACTTGTCAATGAAGAGTCATATAGCTAATTGCTCATCAAAGCCTTGCCTTGTGCCACAGGCAAGTATTTCTTAAAAAAAAAAAAATATTCATGCTTTTTCTTTCTTTGACCAGATAAGTCAGTTAAATTGCTGCATGTGGTTTCAGTTGGTGAGATAATGTGCTTATTGAGTCCTTCAAGTTATTTTTCTTATCTTAGATGTGATGGCTGATTATACTTAAAAATATTTGGTCAGGCTTATCCATACGTATCATAACATAGACTGACCAGAACATAATTCATAGGTTTGTAGGCCTAAATCCTGGTGTCACCCATATATATGTCCACAACAACTGGAGTTATGTATTTCTGGTATAGATTATCATTAGATTAAATGTTTAAATGTTATCATAAATTTAGCTAGTCTATAAGGTAATGGATAAGTCCTGATGTGTCACCACTTTACAATCGTACCGATGGCTGCCTTGTTATTTTGCCTTTCAGTGTGTGTGAGCTTCCTGGGTCGGTTCTACCAGTCATTGCAAGACAATCATGTTAAATTCACCAGCGCAGACATCGAGAAGGACCTCGTCAAAACCTGCAAAGATGCCAAGGGCAAGGAAAACCGCTTTGTAAGTGATTTAGGCTAATCTTCTTTTTTGTTTAATGGAAGTCGATTTAAGTAGTTACATTGTGTCCTATCCAGATTATCCACTGGGTTTGTTGATTCATTGCTGTTCTTTTTCTTCCTACTGTACCCTAGTGTTACTACATTGGTGGAACAAATGATGCAGCCACCAAAATCCTCAACGAAATCTCCAAGCCCCTGAGCTACCACACACCAGTGGACAAGATCTGTGAGAAACTAAAGAAGAAGGACAGTCAGATCTGTGAACTGAAATATGGTAAAAAAAAAAATTAAAAAGTATTGTCACATACACTGGATAAGTGAAGTGTTATTTTAGAGGGTCAGCCATAGCAGAGTGCCCCTGTAGCAAATTAGGCTTAAGTGCCTTGCTCAAAGGGACATCACCAGATTTTTCACCTTGTCTGTGCGATTATTCAAACCTGGCTCAAGGCTCGAACCACTAGGCTACCTGCCTCCCAGGTGGACCCATCTCACATTACCTAGTATGCGGCTTGGGTATTCGAACCAGCTATCTTTCTGTTACTGCCACAATGCTCTAACCGCTAGTATGCAGGCCGTTGAAGAACTGGGACATTTTCAGCTTCCAGGAATTGTGTACAGATCTTTGCCAAATTCTCTAAAACGACTGTACACTGTACATTCCACAAGCATTGCCTTTTTCACTTCGTAGCTGTGTAACCCAAAACCTAAGTTGCATTGTGATTGGACAAAAGCAATGACTGTACAGCCCCTCCCTAGAACGTATTATTGGAGAAATTAACATTGGAAATTAACATAACGCATGGAACATTTTCAGTGATATTTTATTTCAGCTCTCGAAACATGGGACCAACACACAACGTGTTGCATTTGATATTTTAGTTCAGTGTAGAAAATGTTTGTATCCAGAGCGACTTGAGTATATACATCTTTCTTCCAGGTCCCCCGTGGGAATCGAACCCACAACTCTGGCATTACAAACACTGTGCTATACCTACTGAGCCACACGGGATATTTCTACTATTACCTGTTTTCTCCATTGTTACTTCCCATAGTTTTAGTCTCGTGAGACTACTACAAAAACGTTTAGCCAATATTGTTCTTTACAGCATTCACAATTCCAGTGGCTAATTGTTTGTGGCTCATAGTCTAAACACGCTGGTGTATGCAGGCAGGGTTTGGACCTATATTGTACAATCTATTTACAGTATGTACACAAACGGACCAGGACCTATTTTGAACGTCACTACCGTATCCATGGCCTGTCTGTGGAGGTTCGTGTGGGACTGTTTTCCCTGGCAGTGAAACGTGATCCTTCTCGCTCTATATAGAAGGTGGAAACTGCCTCTGCATTCTGTATGCTCCCATGCTGTCAGTAAATCACATTGGAGCATAGAATAGTGTTCAGTCTCTTGACCTTTTTTTATTGATTGGTTTTTATATCAAACGGGTGTCACTGTGCTTGCTTACTGCTACTCCATCTTGAATCCTCTGCCGCATAGACTTGACCACCTTCCTGAAACCCTCTTAGCCAGTTACACCACCGAAAAGCTAGCAGTTTGGCGTAGCGGGTGGTGAGGTTTAAAGCTTAGGAGTGAGGTTACGAATCCAACTCCGTTACACTGTAATCTTTACCTCCCCTTTCCTGCAGACAAACAGGTGGATCTGAGCACAGTGGACCTGAAGAAGCTGAAGGTGAAGGACTTAAAGAAGATCCTGGAGGAGTGGGGAGAGTCGTGTAAAGGCTGCGCGGAAAAGTCTGACTTCATCCGCAAGATCAATGAACTCATGCCCAAGTACGCCCCCAACGCAGCCCAAGCAAGGACTGATCTGTAACAGAATGGAGGGGAAGAGGGGATTCAGACCTGGGTTTGTGTTCAGTGTTTCGGAGTAGGAGTGCTGATCTAGGATCCGTTTAGCCTTTTTTTACATCATAATGGATGAGAAATGGTGGGACCCACCTGATCCTAGGTCACGCTTCAACTTTGACACCCTGTGTCCCAAATAGTACCCTATTCTCCTATATAGTGCACTACTTTTGACCGGAGCTCTGGGTCCTGGTCAGAAATAGTGAACCAAGTAGGGAATAGGGTGCCATTTGGGGGGGATACTTTGTCACTAGGGGCCATGGTGGCCCTGAGGTTATTTTGTGGTGTGAAATGTTCGCTGTGCGGTATATGAACCACCCGACAGTCTGTACATGCCCTTTAGTTTTTTTTTTTGAAGGGATAGACTTTATTATTTGACTTTAATTATTAACGGTTTAATAAAATAGAACAGGGATGGACAAGCTTTTAGGCAGAGAGTCCTAGACAGTGTGGATGCAGGGATTTTATTCCAGGCAAGCAGTAAGTAAAGTTCCTGATTCTACTAATCAGTTTGCAAATCGAGACCTTGAGTTGTGATACTGTGGTGTGACACTGCTTGGCTAGAACAAGTACCTGCACCCATACTGTCCCTAAACCTCTCTCGATAAGGGTGGCCACCCCGGAAAGGAAATAGAATTTAAGATGGAGGGGGAAAAGAAATGAGAAGACAACTTGAAAGGAATTTGTGCTGTTCTTTCACACTGAACCTTTCATGTAAGACCTAGTGTTTGTTACAACTGTGCTCTACTTTTTCATTAAAATATGAAAACCCAGTGTCAAGTGCCATGATCAGATGTATATCTAATTTTGTATGAATACTTGAATACACCAACTGAGTTATCTGGCTTAACTACATTACCAAAGCTTATGACTCAGCTTTTTTTTCCTGAATGTGACTGCCCAGGGAGCTTCTGAAGAACTGCATAAACATATTTCACTAATGGGAGGCATGCAATGTCATTAATGTATGACTAATATAGGGAACTTCGTCTGACTTTTTCCTCGGATGCAGGGTCATTTCTACTGAGCTATCTGATTGTCTTTGTGAATCAATGTCACCTATTGCGAGTCTATTCCAGTAGGTTTGCGTGTTGACAATGTGAAACATGATATTTTGCAGTGTGTATGTACTGTTGTCATTAGAAATACACGCACCATTTATTTCACGTTGGCACTGTATACGTTTCCACGATACAGTTTACATTTACATGATCCTGCCTAATTATGTAATTTGTGTCGCATATTATTTGCAAAATTGAGGTTTGGGGAATATGCGTCCCATGTCACGTCACTACCCCTCCCGCGACGTCGACTCAAACCCCTCCCATTGGCGGAACGCCACATTCCTTTTGTCCAAGATGGCGGCGTTGATGTCGGTTCTCTGATAATGTTTTTAAATGTGTTTATCCTTTTAATTCACTATAAATGCAAAGTCGCAACGTTGCGGACATTAGTTACAAGTTAGTAAATCGTCCGTATCTGTGCAACGTCTGATTGAAAATCGAGGTATTGTATTCCAGACCGGATTGTTTCTACAGACACTGGCTGGCTAACTAGCTAACGTTACCTAGCTAAAAAGTTTGGGTATCGTTTAAAAATGAAACGACAGGCCGGGAGGGACTCCAGTCCTAGTCGGGCTTTAGCGAAACGAATACGGGAAAGAGAGCGGGAACGAGACGGGCCACGGAGAGAGGACCTACCGCCCCCGCCTCTTGCCTTGCTGCTCGCTGAAAGCCGAAGGCAACATGCTCGGAGCAGGAGCAGGGAACGAGAAAAGACGCGGCTTCGGGAGGAGCGCGGGGCCGCTGGAGACCCACTTCACCACCGACAACAACACCACGACCTCGGTCTGATCGGCCGCCCCGCTCTCCGGACTACAGCCGCCCTGCCTAAAGGCAAAGCGGTGACCGAGCTACTGGGCCCCCGTGGGGGAGCGGGGGGAAATCTGGAATACAAATCGTTGCTCATTAGCAATCTAGGCTCGGTGCTTTCAGACGAACATGTTGAAGACGGACTGTTCCACGAGTTTAAAAAGTTCGGGGACGTTAGTGTGAAACTATCTCACACTCCAGAGCTGGGCCGTGTTGCGTACGTGAATTTCCGTCACCCGGAAGACGCTAAAGAGGCCAGGCATGCCAAGACCAGGTTAGTGCTGTATGATCGCCCCCTTAAAGTAGAGCCCATGTACGTCCGTCGTCGCAGCTGCACGCCGCCGGATGTGAGCTACATTCCCATTCATGGCGCCTCATATCCCCCTTATAGACAGAGGTCTCTCTCCCCAGGGGCAGGAGTTAGCAGTATCAGAGACATCCGAGCACTGAGACACTACCCTGTAGAGGGGTTGGGACTGAGCAGAGAGAGGGAGAGGATCTTAGATTACTACAGTATGTTGGATGAGAGGGGGCGGCCATACGGCCTGCCAGTACCCGAGCACGAAGACATAAAGCCAGAGGATGATGCGAGGGCGTGCAGGAACCTGTTCATCGGCAACCTGGATCACAACGTCACCGAGGGCGAGCTGAGGAGAGGCTTCGATAAGTACGGCATCATTGAGGAAGTTGTGATTAAACGACCGGCGCGCGGTCAGGGTGGAGCCTACGCTTTCCTCAAGTTCCAGAATTTAGACATGGCTCACCGGGCTAAGATAACCATGCAGGGCCGCGTGATCGGTGGGAACCCGGTGAAGATTGGCTACGGTAAAGCCAACCCCACCACGAGACTCTGGGTAGGTGGCCTCGGCCCTACCAACTCCCTAGCAACACTAGCCCGTGAGTTTGACCGCTTCGGCAGCATCCGAAACATAGACTATGTGAAAGGGGACAATTTTGCCTATATTCAGTATGAAAGCTTGGACGCCTCACAGGCCGCCTGTGCCCAGATGAGAGGTTTCCCCCTGGGAGGCCCAGAGCGGAGGCTGAGGGTGGACTTCGCCAAGGCGGAGGAGCCCCTGCCTCGTAGCTACCCAGCAGGGTACCAGCCCCCTGTGCCCCTGCCTGCCCACCTGGACTTGCTGCCAGAGGGTTACGGCGGGAGGCACCGCGACTGCAGCCTGGAGAGAGAGCTCCGTGCCAGGGACCGCTCGCCCCCCTCACACGCCCTGTTCACCCAGCGGGAGAGAGAGAGGGCTCTGCTGGACAGGGACAGGGGAGACAGAGAGTTCACCAGCCCAACCAAGAGCCTGGAGCGTAGGGTGGGTGAAGCATTTGGGGGATCCCGTGGAGGGCGGGGGGACCGAGCAGCCCGGAGCCGCAGCCGAGAGCGCTGGCTGAAGGAGAGGGACGCAGCGCGGGCTGGGGGGGAGAGACGGAGACGCTGCAGTCCCTCTCAGGAGAAGGAGAGAGGCAGGTCCAAGGTGAGGGGAGGAGGACCAGCCTCTCCAGAGGACAGCCCAGACAGAGCCAGGGTCAGAGCCCCAGACTCCACCACCGAGCCCAGGGGACAGAGCCCCGACAGCAGCCGCCACTCCAACGAGGACCGGGGTGGGGGTCTGAAGACCGGCGGGGACAGGGAAAAGGAACGCGACCGTGACCGCAACCACAGAAATGTGAGCGACAACAACCACACATTGTCTGACACGCCTAATAAAGACCCTAAGACACTCAGTACGCTGTCGGAGTATGCTGCCACCCTCACCAAAGCCTGGCACGGTCACTTCGCCCTGAAGAACTCCTGCTTCCCCACTAACATGCACCTGCTGGAGGGAGGCTCCGGGTTCTTCCACTCTGTCATGAAGGACCACCAGGCCAAGGGGAAACTGACCCAGCTGAAGATCGCCCAGCGACTGAGGATGGACCAGACCAGGCTGGACGAGGTCACCAGGAGGATCAAGCATGGTGGCTCCGAGGGCTACGCTGTTCTCCTGGCCCTCCAGGGCCCCATCGACCGCGAGGCCCCTCCACCTGAACCAGGCCTACAGATCAGACTCCTCCGTCACCTGGTCACCTACCTGAGGAACAAGGAGGCTGCAGGAGTGATCAGTCTACCTGTAGGTGGGGCTAAGGAGGGGGGAAAGGGGGGCATGCTGTACGCCTTCCCCCCCTGTGACTTTTCCCAGCAGTTCCTCCAGACCCCTCGCAGGACTTTGGAGAATCTGGATGAAGAGCACCTGGTGGTTGTGATTGTTTATGACTCTGCCTAACTAAGACAGACGTCACCTCTCTGTCTATAGTGTTAGCTGTCATTTATTTCCCCATGTCAACAACACATTGAGCTCTGAGCAAGGAAATAGTAGTGATTGTCAATAGCTAATTAAGTAAAACACCACTTTCTGTCTCTGTGGGGGGTAATGGCTGTTTCACTTCCGTGTAAAGGGACTGAACTGTTATAGACAGACACCTCGTCCTCTCTCTGGGGGGGGGGGGGGGGGGGGGGGTTCCTATGTCCCTCTCTACGGAACTTATGCCCCTAACAGACAGTGTCACTACAAACAGAGACTGAGCTGCTGTCACTCCAAGCAAGGGATCCTTTGAGACATACTGACAGACTTTGTATTTAAATACTGGAGGTATGACGGGACAGACATTTTGTCTGCATTTCTTTAAGTGAAACACTACAACTGAGTGAGGGATTGTTTATTTTCTTGGAACTAAACTGACCAAGCAGTATATCTAAAGGCTTCTTCTACAACAGGACTATGTGTCATATGATGTGATTGTATGTTTGTTGTTTTTATTCGACCATTCCAGAAGTTCCACCTTCATTTGAGAATTGTGTGCTCTGATTGGCTGTTGCATGCAGGAAGTTTGTTTTGTTGTACAGATTTTACCCTCCAACCGGTGGTTAAGTTCCACTCCTATTTACTGGCTATTGATTTTAAACTGTTGTTGTTTTGAAGTATTGTTTCAGCTACAGATATGATTTGTTAACAGTTCTGTCTTGGTCCTAAGGTGGTATTATACAGTTCATGGCTGGTTTAGTTTAGCTCTTTAAAAAAAAAAAATGTATGTACTGAATGAGCCTAAAGCCTATTTGCGAATGATTTTGACATACTAGAGAAAAGGGTTGTCGGTCCTCTCTTGTTGATGCAACACTGTTGCGGTTGTAAGGCAGAATGGGCTTCCTCTACAATTTATTTAAATCATCTGTTTTTTTTGTTTTTTAAAAAAATGTTTTATCACAAAACCATGCAATACAAATGAAATCCACCCACTGATATGTTGGAGTCAGTTCAATTTCTCCATGCTGTGTCTTTGAGCTGTGTGCTGTAACACTGAAGTACATGTTCTATTCATCTATTAGTTTAGGTGCTTTAAACATGTCTGTCTGTTTGAATCATACTGGGCCATTTTAATGGTTATTTGAAGAAAACATCCCCGGAATGAATGGACTAACTCTTGAGTAGTAGAATAGTTAAAAGGAAAAGTGTTTGTCACTACATAACATCAGACTGGTGTTAGTTAAGAGAACAGAACATCAGACTGGTGTTAGTTAAGAGAACAGAACATCAGACTGGTGTTAGTTAAGAGAACAGAACATCAGACTGGTGTTAGTTAAGAGAACAGAACATCAGACTGGTGTTAGTTAAGAGAACAGAACATCAGACTGGTGTTAGAAAAGTGTTTGTCACTACATAACATCAGACTGGTGTTAGTTAAGAGAACAGAACATCAGACTGGTGTTAGTTAAGAGAACAGAACATCAGACTGGTGTTAGAAAAGTGTTTGTCACTACATAACATCAGACTGGTGTTAGTTAAAACGAAAAGTGTTTGTCACTACATAACATCAGACTGGTGTTAGTTAAGAGAACAGAACATCAGACTGGTGTTAGAAAAGTGTTTGTCACTACATAACATCAGACTGGTGTTAGTTAAGAGAACAGAACATCAGACTGGTGTTAGAAAAGTGTTTGTCACTATATAACATCAGACTGGTGTTAGTTAAAACGAAAAGTGTTTGTCACTACATAACATCAGACTGGTGTTAGTTAAGAGAACAGAACATCAGACTGGTGTTAGTTATTAAAATGAAAAGTGTTTTTTGCTTCCCAAACAGCACCCTAAGGCCTGCGTGGGGCCCTGGTCAACCGTAGTGCTGTACGTAGAGAATACGTCTCCATTTGGGACTCTGGCTTTGTCACTACATGAGACTGGTTTTAGACGCTACTACCGAATGCAACGTTTCTTTAAACAACCAACAGAGAATGAGATCTATGGTTCGTTTTGTTATTCTGTTATGTGAACTATGCGATGCTGACCAATTTACATGACTTTGTCACATGGTAGGACCCATTTTCAATGGGGTTTGTATACTTACTTTAACCAACCTATCCATTTGATCGTTTTCTCTGTTGTTTCAACATGTATGAAAAATGAAATTAAACGTTTTATTCTCTTTTTAAATCCTTTTGTTTTCTTAATTTGCACCCGATGGCTTCTTGTTTTACAGGCAGACGGTTGAACAGTATGTGGCATGTTGGTGCGTTCTCATGAACCACTAAGGACGGAGGAGGTGTGGTATATGGCCAATATACCACGGCTAAGGGCTGTTCTTAAGCACGATGCAACGCAGAGTGCCTGGGGCGGCAGGGTAGCCTAGTGGTTAGAGTGTTGGACTAGTAACCGGAAGGTTGCAAATCTGTCGTTCTGCCCCTGAACAGGCAGTTAACCCACTGTTCCTAGGCCGTCATTGAAAATAAGAATTTGTTCTTAACTGACTTGCCTAGTTAAATAAAGGTAAAATTAAATAAAAATATTGGCCATATACCACAAACCCCCGAGGTGCCTTACTGCTATTATAAACTGCTTACCAACGTAATCTGAGCAGTAAAAAGATGTTTTGTCATACCCGTGGTATACAGTCTGATATACCATGGCTGTCAGCCAATCAGCATTCAGGGCTCAAACCACCCAGTTTATAATAACAGGTCTCTCAGATCACAACATGACCTTTATTGTTAGGAAACTCATCAACAAAACATATTTTACTAGGCAAGTCAGTTAAGAACAAATTCTTATTTTCAATGACGGCCTAGGAATAGTGGGCCTTGTTCAGGGGTAGAACAACAACCAACCAATTATTGTCAGCTCAGAGGATTTGATCTTGCAACCTTTCGGTTACTAGTTCAACGCTCTAACCACTAGGCTACCCTGCCACTCCTTCAGTATTAAAATACCAGCAAACCCTCTGGGCTGGCTCTCCCCAGAAATGTTATGGCGTTAGAAACTGACCCAGAAAGCATTTCATTGGGACAATACTCTGCAACTACATAAGACAAATAAGTGTTTTGATGAAATTATATCCGCTATTGGACAAGTTGTAGACAAGTTTCTCAAAAAAACTAAGCACTAATCAAAGAAAAAAACGCAGTTACCAAGGCTAGACGTTTCTCCTTTTCAACTCATGAAACAACCAAATGCGGCATTAAAAACATTCATAAAAAAGTCGCAGGAGCACTGACATGCAAGTATACAGGGGACTACATAGGATGCAGGAGGACTGACATGCAAGTATACAGGGGACTACATAGGATGCAGGAGGACTGACATGCAAGTATACAGGGGACTACATAGGATGCAGGAGGACTGACATGCAACTATACAGGGGACTACATAGGATGCAGGAGGACTGACATGCAACTATACAGGGGACTACATAGGATGCAGGAGGACTGACATGCAAGTATACATGGGACTACATAGGATGCAGGAGGACTGACATGCAAGTATACAGGGGTGTACATAGGATGCAGGAGGACTGACATGCAAGTATACAAGGGACTAGAAAGTTGCAGGAGGACTGACATGCAAGTATACAAGGGACTACATAGGATGCAGGAGGACTGACATGCAAGTATACAAGGGACTAGAAAGTTGCAGGAGGACTGACATGCAAGTATACAAGGGACTAGAAAGTTGCAGGAGGACTGACATGCAAGTATACAAGGGACTAAAAAAGTTGCAGGAGGACTGACATGCAAGTATACAGGGGACTACATAGGATGCAGGAGGACTGACATGCAAGTATACATGGGACTACATAGGATGCAGGAGGACTGACATGCAAGTATACAGGGGACTACGTAGGATGCAGGAGGACTGACATGGAAGTATACAGGGACTACATAGGATGCAGGAGGACTGACATGCAAGTATACAAGGGACTAGAAAATTGCAGGAGGACTGACATGCAAGTATACAAGGGACTACATAGGATGCAGGAGGACTGACATGCAAGTATACAAGGGACTAGAAAGTTGCAGGAGGACTGACATGCAAGTATACAAGGGACTAGAAAGTTGCAGGAGGACTGACATGCAAGTATACAAGGGACTAAAAAAGTTGCAGGAGGACTGACATGCAAGTATACAGGGGACCACATAGGATGCAGGAGGACTGACATGCAAGTATACAGGGGACTACATAGGATGCAGGAGGACTGACATGCAAGTATACAGGGGACTACATAGGATGCAGGAGGACTGACATGCAACTATACAGGGGACTACATAGGATGCAGGAGGACTGACATGCAACTATACAGGGGACTACATAGGATGCAGGAGGACTGACATGCAAGTATACAGGGGACTACATAGGATGCAGGAGGACTGACATGCAACTATACAGGGGACTACATAGGATGCAGGAGGACTGACATGCAAGTATACATGGGACTACATAGGATGCAGGAGGACTGACATGCAAGTATACAGGGGTGTACATAGGATGCAGGAGGACTGACATGCAAGTATACAAGGGACTAGAAAGTTGCAGGAGGACTGACATGCAAGTATACAAGGGACTACATAGGATGCAGGAGGACTGACATGCAAGTATACAAGGGACTAAAAAAGTTGCAGGAGGACTGACATGCAAGTATACAGGGGACTACATAGGATGCAGGAGGACTGACATGCAAGTATACATGGGACTACATAGGATGCAGGAGGACTGACATGCAAGTATACATGGGACTACATAGGATGCAGGAGGACTGACATGCAAGTATACAGGGGACTACGTAGGATGCAGGAGGACTGACATGGAAGTATACAGGGGACTACATAGGATGCAGGAGGACTGACATGCAAGTATACAAGGGACTAGAAAATTGCAGGAGGACTGACATGCAAGTATACAAGGGACTACATAGGATGCAGGAGGACTGACATGCAAGTATACAAGGGACTAGAAAGTTGCAGGAGGACTGACATGCAAGTATACAAGGGACTAGAAAGTTGCAGGAGGACTGACATGCAAGTATGCAAGGGACTAAAAAAGTTGCAGGAGGACTGACATGCAAGTATACAGGGGACTACATAGGATGCAGGAGGACTGACATGCAAGTATACATGGGACTACATAGGAAGCAGGAGGACTGACATGCAAGTATACAGGGGACTACGTAGGATGCAGGAGGACTGACATGGAAGTATACAGGGGACTACATAGGATGCAGGAGGACTGACATGCAAGTATACAAGGGACTAGAAAATTGCAGGAGGACTGACATGCAAGTATACAAGGGACTACATAGGATGCAGGAGGACTGACATGCAAGTATACAAGGGACTAGAAAGTTGCAGGAGGACTGACATGCAAGTATACAAGGGACTAGAAAGTTGCAGGAGGACTGACATGCAAGTATACAAGGGACTAAAAAAGTTGCAGGAGGACTGACATGCAAGTATACAGGGGACTACATAGGATGCAGGAGGACTGACATGCAAGTATACAGGGGACTACATAGGATGCAGGAGGACTGACATGCAACTATACAGGGGACTACATAGGATGCAGGAAGACTGACATGCAACTATACAGGGGACTACATAGGATGCAGGAGGACTGACATGCAAGTATACAGGGGACTACATAGGATGCAGGAGGACTGACATGCAACTATACAGGGGACTACATAGGATGCAGGAGGACTGACATGCAACTATACAGGGGACTACATAGGATGCAGGAGGACTGACATGCAAGTATACATGGGACTACATAGGATGCAGGAGGACTGACATGCAAGTATACAGGGGTGTACATAGGATGCAGGAGGACTGACATGCAAGTATACAAGGGACTAGAAAGTTGCAGGAGGACTGACATGCAAGTATACAAGGGACTACATAGGATGCAGGAGGACTGACATGCAAGTATACAAGGGACTACATAGGATGCAGGAGGACTGACATGCAAGTATACAGGGGTGTACATAGGATGCAGGAGGACTGACATGCAAGTATACAGGGGACTACGTAGGATGCAGGAGGACTGACATGGAAGTATACAGGGGACTACATAGGATGCAGGAGGACTGACATGCAAGTATACAAGGGACTAGAAAATTGCAGGAGGACTGACATGCAAGTATACAAGGGACTACATAGGATGCAGGAGGACTGACATGCAAGTATACAAGGGACTACATAGGATGCAGGAGGACTGACATGCAAGTATACAAGGGACTAGAAAGTTGCAGGAGGACTGACATGCAAGTATACAAGGGACTAGAAAGTTGCAGGAGGACTGACATGCAAGTATACAAGGGACTAAAAAAGTTGCAGGAGGACTGACATGCAAGTATACAGGGGACTACATAGGATGCAGGAGGACTGACATGCAAGTATACAGGGGACTACATAGGATGCAGGAGGACTGACATGCAAGTATACAGGGGACTACATAGGATGCTGCGACAGCAAAACGTTGTGACTGTTTTAACAGACGTCAAATGAAATAGTACAGTAACATGGAAACAAATTAATAACCTGATAAATCCACAAATGAAAACATAAAGTGTCTGTTGTAAAAGTGATGGGGGAAGTGTTTGATCAAGGACAGATTGGTAAATTAATTCGACAACTTCCATCCTCCAGATCCACCATGAGGTAAATAAATCAGAGGTGTGTTAAACAGAGTGATAGTCCCTAGAAATCTGAACACCACCTACTCTACAGAGATATTCAATCTGAACACCACCTGCTCTACAGAGATATTCAATCTGAACACCACCTGCTCTACAGAGATATTCAATCTGAACACCACCTACTCTACAGAGATATTCAATCTGAACACCACCTACTCTACAGAGATATTCAATCTGAACACCACCTACTCTACAGAGATATTCAATCTGAACACCACCTACTCTACAGAGATATTCAATCTGAACACCACCTACTCTACAGAGATATTCAATCTGAACACCACCTGCTCTGCAGAGATATTCAATCTGAACACCACCTACTCTACAGAGATATTCAATCTGAACACCACCTACTCTACAGAGATATTCAATCTGAACACCACCTACTCTACAGAGATATTCAATCTGAACACCACCTGCTCTACAGAGATATTCAATCTGAACACCACCTACTCTAGAGAGATATTCAATCTGAACACCACCTACTCTACAGAGATATTCAATCTGAACACCACCTACTCTACAGAGATATTCAATCTGAACACCACCTGCTCTACAGAGATATTCAATCTGAACACCACCTACTCTACAGAGATATTCAATCTGAACACCACCTACTCTACAGAGATATTCAATCTGAACACCACCTGCTCTACAGAGATATTCAATCTGAACACCACCTACTCTACAGATATATTCAATCTGAACACCACCTACTCTACAGAGATATTCAATCTGAACACCACCTACTCTACAGAGATATTCAATCTGAACACCACCTACTCTGCAGAGATATTCAATCTGAACACCACCTACTCTACAGAGATATTCAATCTGAACACCACCTACTCTACAGAGATATTCAATCTGAACACCACCTACTCTACAGAGATATTCAATCTGAACACCACCTGCTCTACAGAGATATTCAATCTGAACACCACCTCCTCTACAGAGATATTCAATCTGAACACCTACTCTACAGAGATATTCAATCTGAACACCACCTACTCTACAGAGATATTCAATCTGAACACCACCTACTCTACAGAGATATTCAATCTGAACACCACCTACTCTACAGAGATATTCAATCTGAACACCACCTACTCTACAGAGATATTCAATCTGAACACCACCTACTCTACAGAGATATTCAATCTGAACACCACCTACTCTACAGATATATTCAATCTGAACACCACCTACTCTACAGAGATATTCAATCTGAACACCACCTACTCTACAGAGATATTCGATCTGAACACCTACTCTACAGAGGTATTCAATTTCAACACTGCATTAAGCAGTATAGCGATAATCTGGCAAAACCAGTTCA
This sequence comes from Oncorhynchus clarkii lewisi, assembly GCF_045791955.1. Lineage (NCBI taxonomy): Eukaryota > Metazoa > Chordata > Actinopteri > Salmoniformes > Salmonidae > Oncorhynchus > Oncorhynchus clarkii. The sequence continues at coordinate 79,915,752 of NC_092153.1, forward strand.
CGCATCTGGTAAATATCTCCATAACAGTGGGCCTGGAAAATCGCTCTGGTCCCACCTATCTTCAAGTCAGTATTCTGAACTGACAAGTAACTACAGACCAGCCAGTATTGTGCCTGTCCTATCTAAAGTGTTGGAGAAAGTCCAAGCAGAACAGCTCATGTCATATCTGGGTGAGCATCAGTATTGCACCGGGAACAATTTTGGATTCAGACCAAAATACTCCACTGAAACAGCAAACTGTTCTCCTGGAGAACGTCAAGAAATCATTGGATGAGGGAAATGTGGTCGGCGCAGTCTTCCTTGACCTGAAAAAAGGTCTTTGACACAGCTGGTTTGGTTCATGTTCTCTCACATGTCCCACTGTAAAACATCCTGGTCCCAGGCCAGACAGACAGTGCAGAGACCCTTAGAATCACTGTATAACCTTGCACTGAAAAATCCTGGACCGAAAGCACTTACGGTACCATCACTGTTACATCCTGAAAAATGTACTGAGCTTTGAACACTTCAATCACATTTTGCACATGTGAAGCTTGAATTTAAATGTCACAATGGTCTTGCCCCTGACCAAGCACATGCAGAAGCTGCAAGGACCTGGCATGTCCACCAGAGGGTGCACCAGAGGAAACTGCAGGGTCCCTCTATATAACACTGCAGGGTCCCTCTATATAATAGGCCAGTCTTCCTTCTACAGGGGAGCACACTGTATCAGAAGAAAGGAGGAGACCTAGTCAGTTGTCCAACTGAATGAATTTAACTGAAATGTGTATTCCGCATTTAACTCAACCCCCCAGAATCAGAGAGGTGCTGTGGCGGCTGCCTTAATCAACATCCATGTCTCCAGCGCCTGGGGAACAGTGGGTTAACTACCTTGCTCAGGGGCAGAACAACAGATTTTTACCTTGTCAGGTCAAGGATTCAATCCAGCAACCTTCTGGTTACTGGCCCAACACGCTAACCACTAGGATACACAAACTGCTGTAAAATGTCAATACATTCAAAAGAAACCTCAAAAAACTGGTTGCTACAGGTTCCAACAATGCAATCATGTATGAACTGCTCCCATTAAGACTGTATTTCATCCAAGTTGTAAATATTAGGGGTAAACACTGTAAGTACGAGCAGGCTTTTTCTTTTCCCATGTCTGTATCGACACTAGGGGGCAGTGTTGTCAAAGAAATGGAACATTGGTTTGATGTTACAAAGGATTAAAAATTAATTCCCAACTGGAGATGAGTGTCATTATAGAAAACTATAATCTGGGATTTAATTTCTGGTGAATTTTTTGAAAGGTTGGCTAAATTGTACAAAATCCAACTAAAGTTGTAGATATTGTCTTTATGCAGAATTTAACTCATTCCATTAGAGAGACTTCACCAATGCTAAAGAAAATGTTTATTAAAAAAAAGTTAGATACAATATTGCTTCATAATTTCTATATTTTAAAAAAAATTGTTCGTTTTGGGCGCTATTTAATCTGACCCGAGGCTGCATTCCCTGTTAACCCACTACTGCATGGCCACGAATGACTCCAACACCATCATTAAAATTGCAGACTACGGCGGTAGGTCTGATCACCGGCGACCGATGAGACAGCCTATAGGGAAGAGGTCAGAGACCTAGCAGTGTGGTGCAAGGAGAACAACCTCTCCCTCAATGTCAGCAAGACTAAGGATCTGATCGTGAACTACAGGAAAAGGAGGGCAGAACAGGCCCCCATTAACATCGACAGGGCTGTAGTGGAGCGGGTCGAGAGTTTCAAGTTCCTTGTTGTCCACATCACCAACAAACTATCATGGTCCAAACACACCAAGACAGTTGTGAAGAGGGCACAGGATATCAGATCCTCAAAAGGTTTTACAGCTGTACCATTAAAAGCATGGTTGCATCACCGCTTGGTACGGCAACTGCTCAGCATCCGACCTTAAGGCGCTATAGAAGGTAGTGCGTACGGCCCTAAAGATCGACAAAGACTCTAGCCACCCTACTCATAGACTGTTCTCTCTGCTACCGCACGGCAAGTAATACCAGAGAACCAAGTCTAGGACCAAAAGGCTCCTTAACAGCTTCTACCCCCAAGACATAAGACTGCTGAACAGCTTCTACCCCCAAGACATAAGACTGCTGAACAGCTTCTACCCCCAAGCCCTCAGACTCCTGAACAGCTTCTACCCCCAAGCCATCAGAATGCTGAACAGATTCTACCCCCAGGACATCAGACTGCTGAACAGCTTCTACCCCCAAGACATCAGACTGCTGAACAGCTTCTACCCCCAAGCCATCAGACTGCTGAACAGCTTCTACCCCCAAGCCATCAGACTGCTGAACAGCTTCTACCCCCAAGCCATCAGACTGCTGAACAGCTTCTACCCCCAAGATATCAGACTGCTGAACAGCTTCTACCCCCAAGCCATCAGACTGCTGAACAGCTTCTACCCCCAAGCCTTCAGACTGGTGAACTACTAACAGTATTTCTACTCTACTAACAGTATTACCCTACCTACATGTATATTACCCTACATGTATATCACCCAACATGTATATTACCCTACATGTATATTACCCTACATGTATATTACCTCTACCTACATGTATATTACCTCTACCTACATGTATATTACCCTACATGTATATTACCTCTACTGGTATATCACCCAACATGTATATTACCCTACATGTATATTACCCTTCATGTATATTACCCTACATGTATATTACCCTTCATGTATATTACCCTACATGTATATTACCCTAAATGTATATTACCCCTACCTACATGTATATTACCCTACATGTATATTACCCTACCTACATGTATATTACCCCTACCTACATGTATATTACCATGCATGTATATTACCCTACATGTATATTACCTTACCTACATGTATATTACCCTACATGTATATTACCCTACCTACATGTATATTACCCTACATGTATATTACCCTACATGTATATTACCTCTACTGGTATATTACCTCTACCTACATGTATATTACCCTACATGTATATTACCCTACCTACATGTATATTACCCTACATGTATATTACCCTTCATGTATATTACCCTACATGTATATTACCCTAAATGTATATTACCCCTACCTACATGTATATTACCCTAAATGTATATTACCCTACCAACATGTATATTACCCTACCTACATGTATATATTACCCTACATGTATATTACCCTACATGTATATTACCCTACATGTATATTACCCCTACCAACATGTATATTACCCTACCTACATGTATATATTACCCCTACCTACATGTATATTACCCCTACCTACATGTATATTACCCTACATTTATATTACCCTACCTACATGTATATTACCCTACATGTATATTACCCTACATGTATATTACCCTACATGTATATTACCCTACCTACATGTATATTACCCCTACCTACATGTATATTACCCTACATGTATATTACCCTACATGTATATTACCCTACATGTATATTACCCCTACCTACATGTATATTACCTCTACTGGTATATTACCCCTACCTACATGTATATTACCCTACATGTATATTACCCTACATGTATATTACCCTACATGTATATTACCCTACATGTATATTACCCTACCTACATGTATATTACCCCTACCTACATGTATATTACCATACATGTATATTACCCTACATGTATATTACCTTACCTACATGTATATTACCCTACCTACATGTATATTACCTCTACTGGCATATTACCCCTACCTACAGGTAACTGAGCTAAACGACTACCGCCCCGTAGCACTCACTTCCGTCATCATGAAGTGCTTTGAGAGACTAGTCAAGGACCATATCACCTCCACCCTACCTGACACCCTAGACCCACTCCAATTTGCTTACCGCCCAAATAGGTCCACAGACGATGCAATCTCAACCACACTGCACACTGCCCTAACCCATCAGACTGCTGAACAGCTTCTACCCCCAAGACATCAGACTGCTGAACAGCTTCTACCTCCAAGCCATCAGACTGCTGAACAGCTTCTACCCCCAAGCCATCAGACTGCTGAACAGCTTCTACCCCCAAGCCATCAGACTGCTGAACAGCTTCTACCCCCAAGATATCAGACTGCTGAACAGCTTCTACCCCCAAGCCATCAGACTGCTGAACAGCTTCTACCCCCAAGCCTTCAGACTGGTGAACTACTAACAGTATTTCTACTCTACTAACAGTATTACCCTACCTACATGTATATTACCCTACATGTATATCACCCAACATGTATATTACCCTACATGTATATTACCCTACATGTATATTACCTCTACCTACATGTATATTACCTCTACCTACATGTATATTACCCTACATGTATATTACCTCTACTGGTATATCACCCAACATGTATATTACCCTACATGTATATTACCCTTCATGTATATTACCCTACATGTATATTACCCTTCATGTATATTACCCTACATGTATATTACCCTAAATGTATATTACCCCTACCTACATGTATATTACCCTACATGTATATTACCCTACCTACATGTATATTACCCCTACCTACATGTATATTACCATGCATGTATATTACCCTACATGTATATTACCTTACCTACATGTATATTACCCTACATGTATATTACCCTACCTACATGTATATTACCCTACATGTATATTACCCTACATGTATATTACCTCTACTGGTATATAACCTCTACCTACATGTATATTACCCTACATGTATATTACCCTACCTACATGTATATTACCCTACATGTATATTACCCTTCATGTATATTACCCTACATGTATATTACCCTAAATGTATATTACCCCTACCTACATGTATATTACCCTAAATGTATATTACCCTACCAACATGTATATTACCCTACCTACATGTATATATTACCCTACATGTATATTACCCTACATGTATATTACCCTACATGTATATTACCCCTACCAACATGTATATTACCCTACCTACATGTATATATTACCCCTACCTACATGTATATTACCCCTACCTACATGTATATTACCCTACATTTATATTACCCTACCTACATGTATATTACCCTACATGTATATTACCCTACATGTATATTACCCTACATGTATATTACCCTACCTACATGTATATTACCCCTACCTACATGTATATTACCCTACATGTATATTACCCTACATGTATATTACCCTACATGTATATTACCCCTACCTACATGTATATTACCTCTACTGGTATATTACCCCTACCTACATGTATATTACCCTACATGTATATTACCCTACATGTATATTACCCTACATGTATATTACCCTACATGTATATTACCCTACCTACATGTATATTACCCCTACCTACATGTATATTACCATACATGTATATTACCCTACATGTATATTACCTTACCTACATGTATATTACCCTACCTACATGTATATTACCTCTACTGGCATATTACCCCTACCTACAGGTAACTGAGCTAAACGACTACCGCCCCGTAGCACTCACTTCCGTCATCATGAAGTGCTTTGAGAGACTAGTCAAGGACCATATCACCTCCACCCTACCTGACACCCTAGACCCACTCCAATTTGCTTACCGCCCAAATAGGTCCACAGACGATGCAATCTCAACCACACTGCACACTGCCCTAACCCATCTGGACAAGAGGAATACCTATGTGAGAATGCTGTTCATTGACTACAGCTCGGCATTCAACACCATAGTACCCTCCAAGCTCGTCATCAAGCTCGAGACCCTGGGTCTCGACCCCGCCCTGTGCAACTGGGTACTGGACTTCCTGACGGGCCGCCCCCAGGTGGTGAGGGTAGGCAACAACATCTCCTCCCCGCTGATCCTCAACACTGGGGCCCCACAAGGGTGCGTTCTGAGCCCTCTCCTGTACTCCCTGTTCACCCACGACTGCGTGGCCACGCACGCCTCCAACTCAATCATCAAGTTTGCGGACGACACAACAGTGGTAGGCTTGATTACCAACAACGACGAGACGGCCTACAGGGAGGAGGTGAGGGCCCTCGGAGTGTGGTGTCAGGAAAATAACCTCACACTCAACGTCAACAAAACTAAGGAGATGATTGTGGACTTCAGGAAACAGCAGAGGGAACACCCCCCTATCCACATTGATGGAACAGTAGTGGAGAGGGTAGCAAGTTTTAAGTTCCTCGGCATACACATCACAGACAAACTGAATTGGTCCACTCACACAGACAGCATTGTGAAGAAGGCACAGCAGCGCCTCTTCAACCTCAGGAGGCTGAAGAAATTCGGCTTGTCACCAAAAGCACTCACAAACTTCTACAGATGCACAATCGAGAGCATCCTGGCGGGCTGTATCACCGCCTGGTACGGCAACTGCTCCGCCCTCAACCGTAAGCCTCTCCAGAGGGTAGTGAGGTCTGCACAACGCATCACCGGGGGCAAACTACCTGCCCTCCAGGACACCTACACCACCCGATGTCACAGGAAGGCCATAAAGATCATCAAGGACATCAACCACCCGAGCCACTGCCTGTTCACCCCGCTATCATCCAGAAGGCGAGGTCAGTACAGGTGCATCAAAGCTGGGACCGAGAGACTGAAAAACAGCTTCTATCTCAAGGCTATCAGACTGTTAAACAGCCACCACTAACATTGAGTGGCTGCTGCCAACACACTGACACTGACTCAACTCCAGCCACTTTAATAATGGGATTGATGGGAAATGATGTAAATATATCACTAGCCACTTTAAACAATGCTACCTTATATAATGTTACTTACCCTACATTATTCATCTCATAGGCATACGTATATACTGTACTCTATATCATCGACTGTATCCTTATGTAATACATGTATCACTAGCCACTTTAACTATGCCACTTTGTTTACATACTCATCTCATATGTATATACTGTACTCGATACAATCTACTGTATCTGCCTATGCTGCTCTGTACCATCACTCATTCATATATCCTTATGTACATATTCTTTATCCCCTCACACTGTGTACAAGACAGTAGTTTTGGAATTGTTAGTTAGATTACTTGTTGGTTATTACTGCATTGTCGGAACTAGAAGCACAAGCATTTCGCTACACTCGCATTAACATCTGCTAACCATGTGTATGTGACAAATAAAATTTGATTTGATTTGATTTGATTTGATTTACATGTATATTACCCTATATGTATATTACCCTACATGTATATTACCCTAAATGTATATTACCCTACATGTATATTACCCTACATGTATATTACCCTACATTTATATTAGCCTACATGTATATTACCCTACATTTATATTACCCTAAATGTATATTACCCTACATTTATATTACCCTATATGTATATTACCCTACATGTATATTACCCTAAATGTATATTACCCTACATGTATATTACCCTACATGTATATTACCCTACATGTATATTACACTACATGTATATTACCCTACATGTATATTGCCCTACATGTATATTACCCCTACTTACATGTATATTACCCTACCTACATGTATATTACCCTATATGTATATTACCCTACATGTATATTACACTACATGTATATTACCCTACATGTATATTACACTACATGTATATTACCCTACCTACATGTATATTACCCTACCTACATGTATATTACCCCTACCTACATGTATATTACCCTACATGTATATTACCCTACCTACATGTATATTACCCTACCTACATGTATATTACCCCTACCTACATGTATATTACCCTACATGTATATTACCCTACCTACATGTATATTACCCCTACCTACATGTATATTACACTACATGTATATTACCCCTACCTACATGTATATTACCCTACATGTATATTACCCTACATGTATATTACCCCTACCTACATGTATATTACACTACATGTATATTACCCCTACCTACATGTATATTACCCTACATGTATATTACTCTACATGTATATTACCCTACATGTATATTACCCCTACTTACATGTATATTACCCTACCTACATGTACATTACCCCAACCTACATGTATATTACCCTACATGTATATTACCCTACCTACATGTATATTCCCCCTACCTACATGTATATTACCCCTACTTACATGTATATTACCCTACATGTATATTACCCTACATGTATATTACCCTACATGTATATTACCCTACATGTATATTACCCCTACTTACATGTATATTACCCTACCTACATGTATATTACCCCTACCTACATGTATATTACCCTACATGTATATTACCCTACCTACATGTATATTACCCCTACCTACATGTATATTACACTACATGTATATTACCCCTACCTACATGTATATTACCCTACATGTATATTACCCTACATGTATATTACCCTACATGTATATTACCCTACATGTATATTACCCTACATGTATATTACCCCTACTTACATGTATATTACCCTACCTACATGTATATTACCCCTACCTACATGTATATTACCCTACATGTATATTACCCTACCTACATGTATATTACCCCTACCTACATGTATATTACACTACATGTATATTACCCTTACCTACATGTATATTACACTACATGTATATTACCCCTACTTACATGTATATTACCCTACATGTATATTACCCCTACTTACATGTATATTACCCTACCTACATGTATATTACCCTACATGTATATTACCCTACATGTATATTACCCTACATGTATATTACCCCTACTTACATGTATATTACCCTACCTACATGTATATTACCCCTACCTACATGTATATTACCCTACATGTATATTACCCTACCTACATGTATATTACCCCTACCTACATGTATATTACCCTACATGTATATTACCCTACCTACATGTATATTACCCTATATGTATATTACCCTACCTACATGTATATTACCCTACATGTATATTACCCTAAATGTATATTACCCTACCTACATGTATATTACCCTACCTACATGTATATTACCCTACCTACATGTATATTACCCCTACCTATATGTATATTACCCTACATGTATATTACCCTACATGTATATTACCCTACATGTATATTACCCCTACTTATATGTATATTACCCTACCTACATGTATATTACCCCTACCTACATGTATATTACCCTACATGTATATTACCCTACCTACATGTATATTACCCCTACCTACATGTATATTACCCTACATGTATATTACCCTACCTACATGTATATTACCCTATATGTATATTACCCTACCTACATGTATATTACCCTACATGTATATTACCCTAAATGCATATTACCCTACCTACATGTATATTACCCTACCTACATGTATATTACCCTACCTACATGTATATTACCCCTACCTACATGTATATTACCCTACATGTATATTACCCTACATGTATATTACCCCTACCTACATGTATATTACACTACATGTATATTACCCCTACCTACATGTATATTACCCTACATGTATATTACCCTACATGCATATTACCCTACATGTATATTACCCCTACTTACATGTATATTACCCTACCTACATGTACATTACCCCTACCTACATGTATATTACCCTACATGTATATTACCCTACCTACATGTATATTTCCCCTACCTACATGTATATTACCCCTACTTACATGTATATTACCCTACATGTATATTACCCTACATGTATATTACCCTACATGTATATTACCCTACATGTATATTACCCCTACTTACATGTATATTACCCTACCTACATGTATATTACCCCTACCTACATGTATATTACCCTACATGTATATTACCTACCTACATGTATATTACCCCTACCTACATGTATATTACACTACATGTATATTACCCCTACCTACATGTATATTACCCTACATGTATATTACCCTACATGTATATTACCCTACATGTATATTACCCTACATGTATATTACCCTACATGTATATTACCCCTACTTACATGTATATTACCCTACCTACATGTATATTACCCCTACCTACATGTATATTACCCTACATGTATATTACCCTACCTACATGTATATTACCCCTACCTACATGTATATTACACTACATGTATATTACCCCTACCTACATGTATATTACACTACATGTATATTACCCCTACTTACATGTATATTACCCTACCTACATGTATATTACCCTACATGTATATTACCCTACATGTATATTACCCTACATGTATATTACCCCTACTTACATGTATATTACCCTACCTACATGTATATTACCCTACATGTATATTACCCTACATGTATATTACCCCTACTTACATGTATATTACCCTACCTACATGTATATTACCCCTACCTACATGTATATTACCCTACATGTATATTACCCTACCTACATGTATATTACCCCTACCTACATGTATATTACCCTACATGTATATTACCCTACCTACATGTATATTACCCTATATGTATATTACCCTACCTACATGTATATTACCCTACATGTATATTACCCTAAATGTATATTACCCTACCTACATGTATATTACCCTACCTACATGTATATTACCCTACCTACATGTATATTACCCCTACCTATATGTATATTACCCTACATGTATATTACCCTACATGTATATTACCCTACATGTATATTACCCTACATGTATATTACCCTACCTACATGTATATTAACCCTACCTACATGTATATTACCATACATGTATATTACCTCTACCTACATGTATATTACCCTACATGTATATTACCCTACATGTATATTACCCTACATGTATATTACCCTACCTACATGTATATTACCCTACATGTATATTACCTCTACCTACATGTATATTACCCTACCTACATGTATATTACCCCTACCTACATGTATATTACCCTACATGTATATTACCCTACCTACATGTATATTACCCCTACCTACATGTATATTACACTACATGTATATTACCCCTACCTACATGTATATTACCCTACATGTATATTACCCTACATGTATATTACCCTACATGTATATTACCCCTACTTACATGTATATTACCCTACCTACATGTATATTACCCTACATGTATATTACCCTACATGTATATTACCCTACATGTATATTACCCCTACTTACATGTATATTACCCTACCTACATGTATATTACCCCTACCTACATGTATATTACCCTACCTACATGTATATTACCCTACCTACATGTATATTACCCCTACCTATATGTATATTACCCTACATGTATATTACCCTACATGTATATTACCCTACATGTATATTACCCTACATGTATATTACCATACATGTATATTACCTCTACCTACATGTATATTACCCTACATGTATATTACCCTACATGTATATTACCCTACATGTATATTACCCTACCTACATGTATATTACCCTACATGTATATTACCTCTACCTACATGTATATTACCCTACATGTATATTACCCTACATGTATATTACCCTACATGTATATTACCCTACATGTATATTACCCTACATGTATATTACCCTACATGTATATTACCTCTACCTACATGTATATTACCCTACATGTATATTACCCTACCTACATGTATATTACCCTACATGTATATTACCCTAAATGTATTTTACCCTACATGTATATTACACTACATGTATATTACCCTACCTACATGTATATTACCCTACATGTATATTACCCTATTTGTATATTACCCTATATGTATATTACCCCTACCTACATGTATATTACCCTACATGTATATTACCCTACCTACATGTATATTACCCCTACCTACATGTATATTACCATACATGTATATTACCCTACCTACATGTATATTACCCTACATGTATATTACCCTAAATGTATTTTACCCTACATGTATATTACCCCTACCTACATGTATATTACCATACATGTATATTACCCTACCTACATGTATATTACCCTACATGAATATTACCCCTACCTACATGTATATTACCCTACATGTATTTTACCCTACATGTATATTACCCCTACCTACATTATATATTACCATACATGTATATTACCCTACCTACATGTATATTACCCTACATGTATATTACCCTACATGTATATTACCCTACATGTATATTACCCTACATGTATTTTACCCTACATGTATATTACCCCTACCTACATGTATATTACCCCTACCTACATGTATATTACCCTACATGTATATTACCCTACATGTATATTACCCTACATGTATATTACCCTACATGTATATTACCCTACATGTATATTACCCCTACTTACATGTATATTACCCTACCTACATGTATATTACCCCTACCTACATGTATATTACCCTACATGTATATTACCCTACCTACATGTATATTATCCCTACCTACATGTATATTACACTACATGTATATTACCCCTACCTACATGTATATTACCCTACATGTATATTACCCTACATGTATATTACCCTACATGTATATTACCCTACATGTATATTACCCCTACTTACATGTATATTACCCTACCTACATGTATATTACCCCTACCTACATGTATATTACCCTACATGTATATTACCCTACCTACATGTATATTACCCCTACCTACATGTATATTACACTACATGTATATTACCCCTACCTACATGTATATTACACTACATGTATATTACCCCTACTTACATGTATATTACCCTACCTACATGTATATTACCCTACATGTATATTACCCTACATGTATATTACCCTACATGTATATTATCCCTACTTACATGTATATTACCCTACCTACATGTATATTACCCCTACCTACATGTATATTACCCTACATGTATATTACCCTACCTACATGTATATTACCCCTACCTACATGTATATTACCCTACATGTATATTACCCTACCTACATGTATATTACCCTACATGTATATTACCCTAAATGTATATTACCCTACCTACATGTATATTACCCTACCTACATGTATATTACCCTACCTACATGTATATTACCCCTACCTATATGTATATTACCCTACATGTATATTACCCTACATGTATATTACCCTACATGTATATTACCCTACATGTATATTACCCTACATGTATATTACCCTACATGTATATTACCCTACCTACATGTATATTAACCCTTCCTACATGTATATTACCATACATGTATATTACCTCTACCTACATGTATATTACCCTACATGTATATTACCCTACATGTATATTACCCTACCTACATGTATATTACCCTACATGTATATTACCTCTACCTACATGTATATTACCCTACCTACATGTATATTACCCCTACCTACATGTATATTACCCTACATGTATATTACCCTACCTACATGTATATTACCCCTACCTACATGTATATTACACTACATGTATATTACCCCTACCTACATGTATATTACCCTACATGTATATTACCCTACATGTATATTACCCTACATGTATATTACCCCTACTTACATGTATATTACCCTACCTACATGTATATTACCCCTACCTACATGTATATTACCCTACATGTATATTACCCTACATGTATATTACCCTACATGTATATTACCCCTACTTACATGTATATTACCCTACCTACATGTATATTACCCCTACCTACATGTATATTACCCTACCTACATGTATATTACCCTACCTACATGTATATTACCCCTACCTATATGTATATTACCCTACATGTATATTACCCTACATGTATATTACCCTACATGTATATTACCCTACATGTATATTACCCTACCTACATGTATATTACCCTACATGTATATTACCTCTACCTACATGTATATTACCCTACATGTATATTACCCTACATGTATATTACCCTACATGTATATTACCCTACATGTATATTACCCTACATGTATATTACCTCTACCTACATGTATATTACCCTACATGTATATTACCCTACCTACATGTATATTACCCTACATGTATATTACCCTAAATGTATTTTACCCTACATGTATATTACACTACATGTATATTACCCTACCTACATGTATATTACCCTACATGTATATTACCCTATATGTATATTACCCTATATGTATATTACCCCTACCTACATGTATATTACCCTACATGTATATTACCCTACCTACATGTATATTACCCCTACCTACATGTATATTACCATACATGTATATTACCCTACCTACATGTATATTACCCTACATGTATATTACCCTAAATGTATTTTACCCTACATGTATATTACCCCTACCTACATGTATATTACCATACATGTATATTACCCTACCTACATGTATATTACCCTACATGTATATTACCCCTACCTACATGTATATTACCCTACATGTATTTTACCCTACATGTATATTACCCCTACCTACATGTATATTACCCTACATGTATATTACCCTACCTACATGTATATTACCCTACATGTATATTACCCTACATGTATATTACCCTACATGTATATTACCCTACATGTATTTTACCCTACATGTATATTACCCCTACCTACATGTATATTACCCCTACCTACATGTATATTACCCTACATGTATATTACCCTACATGTATATTACCCTACATGTATTTTACCCTACATGTATATTACCCTACATGTATATTACCCTACCTACATGTATATTACACCTACCTATATGTATATTACCCTACATGTATATTACCCTACATGTATATTACCCTACCTACATGTATATTACCCTACATGTATATTACCCTACCTACATGTATATTACCCTACATGTATATTACCCTACATGTATATTACCTCTACTGGTATATTACCCCTACCTATATGTATATTACCCTACATGTATATTACCCTACATGTATATTACCCTACATGTATATTACCCCTACCTACATGTATATTACCCTACATGTATTTTACCCTACATGTATATTACCTCTACATACATGTATATTACCCTACATGTATATTATCCTACATGTATATTACCCTACATGTATATTACCCTACATTTATTTTACCCTACATGTATATTACCCCTACCTACATGTATATTACCTCTACCTACATGTATATTACCCTACATGTATTTTACCCTACCTACATGTATATTACCCTACATGTATATTACCGTACATGCATATTACCCCTACCTACATGTAAATTACCCCTACCTACATGTATATTACCCTACATTTATATTACCCTACCTACATGTATATTACCCTACATGTATATTACCCTACATGTATATTACCCTACCTACATGTATATTACCCCTACCTACATGTATATTACCCTACATGTATATTACCCTACATGTATATTACCCTACATGTATATTACCCCTACCTACATGTATATTACCTCTACTGGTATATTACCCCTACCTACATGTATATTACCCTACATGTATATTACCCTACATGTATATTACCCTACATGTATATTACCCTACATGTATATTACCCTACCTACATGTATATTACCCCTACCTACATGTATATTACCATACATGTATATTACCCTACATGTATATTACCTTACCTACATGTATATTACCCTACCTACATGTATATTACCTCTACTGGCATATTACCCCTACCTACATGTATATTACCCTATATGTATATTACCCTACATGTATATTACCCTAAATGTATATTACCCTACATGTATATTACCCTACATGTATATTACCCTACATGTATATTAGCCTACATGTATATTACCCTACATTTATATTACCCTAAATGTATATTACCCTACATTTATATTACCCTATATGTATATTACCCTACATGTATATTACCCTAAATGTATATTACCCTACATGTATATTACCCTACATGTATATTACCCTACATGTATATTACACTACATGTATATTACCCTACATGTATATTGCCCTACATGTATATTACCCCTACTTACATGTATATTACCCTACCTACATGTATATTACCCTATATGTATATTACCCTACATGTATATTACACTACATGTATATTACCCTACATGTATATTACACTACATGTATATTACCCTACCTACATGTATATTACCCTACCTACATGTATATTACCCCTACCTACATGTATATTACCCTACATGTATATTACCCTACCTACATGTATATTACCCTACCTACATGTATATTACCCCTACCTACATGTATATTACCCTACATGTATATTACCCTACCTACATGTATATTACCCCTACCTACATGTATATTACACTACATGTATATTACCCCTACCTACATGTATATTACCCTACATGTATATTACCCTACATGTATATTACCCCTACCTACATGTATATTACACTACATGTATATTGCCCCTACCTACATGTATATTACCCTACATGTATATTACCCTACATGTATATTACCCTACATGTATATTACCCCTACTTACATGTATATTACCCTACCTACATGTATATTACCCCTACCTACATGTATATTACCCTACATGTATATTACCCTACCTACATGTATATTCCCCCTACCTACATGTATATTACCCCTACTTACATGTATATTACCCTACATGTATATTACCCTACATGTATATTACCCTACATGTATATTACCCTACATGTATATTACCCCTACTTACATGTATATTACCCTACCTACATGTATATTACCCCTACCTACATGTATATTACCCTACATGTATATTACCCTACCTACATGTATATTACCCCTACCTACATGTATATTACACTACATGTATATTACCCCTACCTACATGTATATTACCCTACATGTATATTACCCTACATGTATATTACCCTACATGTATATTACCCTACATGTATATTACCCTACATGTATATTACCCCTACTTACATGTATATTACCCTACCTACATGTATATTACCCCTACCTACATGTATATTACCCTACATGTATATTACCCTACCTACATGTATATTACCCCTACCTACATGTATATTACACTACATGTATATTACCCCTACCTACATGTATATTACACTACATGTATATTACCCCTACTTACATGTATATTACCCTACCTACATGTATATTACCCTACATGTATATTACCCTACATGTATATTACCCTACATGTATATTACCCCTACTTACATGTATATTACCCTACCTACATGTATATTACCCTACATGTATATTACCCTACATGTATATTACCCTACATGTATATTACCCCTACTTACATGTATATTACCCTACCTACATGTATATTACCCCTACCTACATGTATATTACCCTACATGTATATTACCCTACCTACATGTATATTACCCCTACCTACATGTATATTACCCTACATGTATATTACCCTACCTACATGTATATTACCCTATATGTATATTACCCTACCTACATGTATATTACCCTACATGTATATTACCCTAAATGTATATTACCCTACCTACATGTATATTACCCTACCTACATGAATATTACCCTACCTACATGTATATTACCCCTACCTATATGTATATTACCCTACATGTATATTACCCTACATGTATATTACCCTACATGTATATTACCCTACCTACATGTATATTACCCTACATGTATATTACCCTACATGTATATTACCCTACATGTATATTACCCTACCTACATGTATATTACCCCTACCTACATGTATATTACCCTACATGTATATTACCCTACATGTATATTACCCTACATGTATATTACCCTACATGTATATTACCTCTACCTACATGTATATTACCCTACATGTATATTACCCTACCTACATGTATATTACCCTACATGTATATTACCCTAAATGTATTTTACCCTACATGTATATTACACTACATGTATATTACCCTAACTACATGTATATTACCCTACATGTATATTACCCTATATGTATATTACCCTATATGTATATTACCCCTACCTACATGTATATTACCCTACATGTATATTACCCTACCTACATGTATATTACCCCTACCTACATGTATATTACCATACATGTATATTACCCTACCTACATGTATATTACCCTACATGTATATTACCCTAAATGTATTTTACCCTACATGTATATTACCCCTACCTACATGTATATTACCATACATGTATATTACCCTACCTACATGTATATTACCCTACATGTATATTACCCCTACCTACATGTATATTACCCTACATGTATATTACCCTACATGTATATTACCCTACATGTATTTTACCCTACATGTATATTACCACTACCTACATGTATATTACCATACATGTATATTACCCTACCTACATGTATATTACCCTACATGTATATTACACTACATGTATATTACCCTACATGTATTTTACCCTACATGTATATTACCCTACATGTATATTACCCTACCTACATGTATATTACCCCTACCTATATGTATATTACCCTACATGTATATTACCCTACATGTATATCACCCTACCTACATGTATATTACCCTACATGTATATTACCCTACCTACATGTATATTACCCTACATGTATATTACCCTACATGTATATTACCTCTACCTACATGTATATTACCCTACATGTATATTACCCTACATGTATATTACCCCTACCTACATGTATATTACCCTACATGTATTTTACCCTACATGTATATTACCCTACATGTATATTACCCTACATGTATTTTACCCTACATGTATATTACCTCTACCTACATGTATATTACCCTACCTACATGTATATTACCCTACATGTATATTATCCTACATGTATATTACCCTACATGTATATTACCCTACATTTATTTTACCCTACATGTATATTACCCCTACCTACATGTATATTACCTCTACCTACATGTATATTACCCTACATGTATATTACCCTACATGTATTTTACCCTACCTACATGTATATTACCCTACATGCATATTACCCCTACCTACATGTAAATTACCTCTACCTACATGTATATTACCCTACATGTATATTACCCTACATGCATTTTACCCTACATGTATTTTACCCTTCATGTATATTACCCTACATGTATATTACCCTACCTACATGTATATTACCCTACATGTATATTACCCTACATGTATATTACCTCTACCTACATGTATATTACCTCTACCTACATGTATATTACCCTACATGTATATTACCCTACATGTATTTTACCCTACCTACATGTATATTACCCTACCTACATGTATATTACCCTACCTACATGTATATTACCCTACATGCATATTACCCTACATGTATATTACCCTATATGTATATTACCCTATATGTATATTACCCTACCTGTATATTACCCTACATGTATATTACCCTATATGTATATTACCCTATATGTATATTACCCTACATGTATATTACCCTACCTACATGTATATTACCCTACCTGTATATTACCCTATATGTATATTACCCTATATGTATATTACCCTACATGTATATTACCCTACCTACATGTATATTACCCTTCATGTATATTACCCTACCTACATGTATATTACCCTACATGTATATTACCCTACATGTATATTACCTCTACCTACATGTATATTACCTCTACCTACATGTATATTACCCTACCTACATGTATATTACCCTACATGTATATTACCCTACATGTATATTACCCTACATGCATATTACCCTACATGTATATTAGCCTAAATGTATATTACCCCTACCTACATGTATATTACCCTACATGTATATTACCCTACATGTATATTACCCTACATGCATATTACCCTACATGTATATTACCCTAAATGTATATTACCGCTACCTACATGTATATTACCCCTACCTACATGTATATTACCTCTACCTACATGTATATTACCCCTACCTACATGTATATTGCCCTACATGTATATTACCCCTACCTACATGTATATTACCCTACATGTATATTACCCTACATGTATATTACCCTACCTACATGTATATTACCCTACCTACATGTATATTACCCTACATGTATATTACCCTACATGTATATTACCCTACCTACATGTATATTACCCCTACCTACATGTATATTACCTCTACCTACATGTATATTTCCCCTACCTACATGTATATTACCTCTACCTACATGTATATTACGCCTACCTACATGTATATTACCCCTACCTACATGTATATTGCCTTACATGTATATTACCCTTACCTACATGTATATTACCCTAAATGTATATTGCCCTACATGTATTTTACCCTACATGTATATTCCCCTACATGTATATTACCCTACATGTATATTACCCTACATGTATATTACCTCTACCTACATGTATATTACCCCTACCTACATGTATTTTACCCTACATGTATATTACCCTACATGTATATTACCCTACCTACATGTATATTACCCCTACCTACATGTATATTACCCCTACCTACATGTATATTACCTCTACCTACATGTATATTACCTCTACCTACATGTATATCACCCAACATGTATATTACCCTACATGTATATTACCCTACCTACATGTATATTACCCCTACCTACATGTATATTACCCCTACCTACATGTATATTACCTCTACCTACATGTATATTACCCCTACCTACATGTATATTACCCTACATGTATATTACCCTACATGTATATTACCCTACATGTATATTACCCTACCTACATGTATATTACCCCTACCTACATGTATATTACCCTACATATATATTACCCTAAATGTATATTACCCTACATGTATTTTACCCTACCTGTATATTACCTCTACCTACATGTATATTACCCCTACCTACATTTTTTTTTACCCTACATGTATATTACCCCTACATGTATATTACCCTACCTACATGTATATTACCTCTACCTACATGTATATTACCTCTACCTACATGTATATTACCCTACATGTATATTACCCTACCTACATGTATATTACCTCTACCTACATGTATATTACCTCTACCTACATGTATATTACCCCTACCTACATGTATATTACCTCTACCTACATGTATATTACCCCTACCTACATGTATATTACCCCTACATGTATATTACCTCTACCTACATGTATTTTACCCTACATGTATATTACCCTACCTACATGTATTTTACCCTACATGTATATTACCCTACCTACATGTATATTACCCTACATGTATATTACCTCTACCTACATGTATATTACCTCTACCTACATGTATATTACCCCTACCTAGATGTATATTACCCTACATGTATATTACCTCTACCTACATGTATATTACCCTACATGTATATTACCCTACATGTATATTACCTCTACCTACATGTATATTACCCTACATGTATATTACGCTACATGTATATTACCTCTACCTACATGTATATTACCCCTACCTACATGTATATTGCCCTACATGTATATTACCCCTACCTACATGTATATTACCCTACATGTATATTACCCTACATGTATATTACCCTACATGTATATTACCCTACATGTATATTACCCTACATGTATATTACCCTACATGTATATTACCCCTACCTACATGTATATTACCCTACATGTATATTACCCTACATTTATATTACCCTACATGTATATTACCCTACATGTATATTACCCTACATGTATATTACCCTACCTACATGTATATTACCCTACATGTATATTACCCTACATGTATATTACCCTACATGTATATTACCCTACATGTATATTACCCTAAATGTATATTACCCTACATGTATTTTACCCTACATGTATATTACCTCTACCTACATGTATATTACCCCTACCTACATGTATATTACCCCTACCTACATGTATATTACCTCTACCTACATGTATATTACCCCTACCTACATGTATATTGCCCTACATGTATATTACCCCTACCTACATGTATATTACCCTACATGTATATTACCCTACATGTATATTACCCTACATGTATATTACCCTACATGTATATTACCTCTACCTACATGTATATTACCCTACCTACATGTATATTACCCTACATGTATATTACCCTACCTACATGTATATTACCCTACATGTATATTACCTCTACCTACATGTATATTACCCCTACCTACATGTATATTACCCTACATGTATATTACCCTACATGCATATTACCCTACATGTATATTACCCTATATGTATATTACCCTATATGTATATTACCCCTACCTACATGTATATTACCCTATATGTATATTACCCTACATGTATATTACCCTACATGTATATTACCCTACATGTATATTACCCTACATGTATATTACCCTTTATGTATATTACCCTACATGTATATTACCCTATATGTATATTACCCTACATGCATATTACCTTACATGCATATTACCCTATATGTATATTGCCCTACATGTATATTACCCTACCTACATGTATATTACCCTACCTACATGTATATTACCCTACATGCATATTACCCTACATGTATATTACCCTACAAGTATATTACCCTATATGTATATTACCCTATATGTATATTACCCCTACCTACATGTATATTACCCTATATGTATATTGCCCTACATGTATATTACCCTACCTACATGTATATTACCCTACCTACATGTATATTACCCTACATGTATATTACCCTACATGTATATTACCTCTACCTACATGTATATTACCCTACCTACATGTATATTACCCTACCTACATGTATATTACCCCTACCTACATGTATATTACCCCTACATACATGTATATTACCCTACATGTATATTACCCTACATGTATATTACCCTACATGCATATTACCCTTCATGTATATTACCCTACATGTATATTACCCTACATGTATATTACCCTACCTACATGTATATTACCCCTACCTACATGTATATTACCTCTACCTACATGTATATTACCCCTACCTACATGTATATTACCTCTACCTACATGTATATTACCCCTACCTACATGTATATTGCCCTACATGTATATTACCCCTACCTACATGTATATTACCCTACATGTATATTACCCTACATGTATATTACCCTACCTACATGTATATTACCCTACCTACATGTATATTACCCTACATGTATATTACCCTACATGTATATTACCCTACCTACATGTATATTACCCCTACCTACATGTATATTACCTCTACCTACATGTATATTACCCCTACCTTCATGTATATTACCCCTACCTACATGTATATTACCTCTACCTACATGTATATTACCCCTACCTACATGTATATTGCCCTACATGTATATTACCCCTACCTACATGTATATTACCCTACATGTATATTACCCTACATGTATATTACCCTACCTACATGTATATTACCCTACCTACATGTATATTACCCTACATGTATATTACCCTACATGTATATTACCCTACCTACATGTATATTACCCCTACCTACATGTATATTACTTCTACCTACATGTATATTACCCCTACCTACATGTATATTACCTCTACCTACATGTATATTACTTCTACCTACATGTATATTACCCCTACCTACATGTATATTACCCCTACCTACATGTATATTGCCTTACATGTATATTACCCCTACCTACATGTATATTACCCTACATGTATTTTACCCTACATATATATTACCCTAAATGTATATTGCCCTACATGTATTTTACCCTACATGTAAATTCCCCTACATGTATATTACCCCTACCTACATGTATATTACCCTACATGTATATCACCCAACATGTATATTACCCTACATGTATATTACCCTACATGTATATTACCTCTACCTACATGTATATTACCCCTAACTACATGTATATTACCCCTACCTACATGTATATTACCTCTACCTACATGTATATTACCCCTACCTACATGTATATTACCCTACATGTATATTACCCTACATGTATATTACCCTACATGTATATTACCCTACATGTATATTACCCTACCTACATGTATATTACCCCTACCTACATGTATATTACCCTACATGTATATTACCCTACATGTATATTACCCTACATATATATTACCCTAAATGTATATTACCCTACATGTATTTTACCCTACATGTATATTACCCTACATGTATATTACCCTACATGTATTTTACCCTACATGTATATTACCTCTACCTACATGTATATTACCCTACATGTATATTACCCTACATGTATATTACCTCTACCTACATGTATATTACCCTACACGTATATTACGCTACATGTATATTACCTCTACCTACATGTATATTACCCCTACCTACATGTATATTGCCCTACATGTATATTACCCCTACCTACATGTATATTACCCTACATGTATATTACCCTACATGTATATTACCCTACATGTATATTACCCTACATGTATATTACCCTACATGTATATTACCCTACATGTATATTACCCCTACCTACATGTATATTACCCTACATGTATATTACCCTACATTTATATTACCCTACATGTATATTACCCTACATGTATATTACCCTAACTACATGTATATTACCCTTCATGTATATTACCCTACCTACATATATATTACCCTACATGTATATTACCCTACATGTATATTACCCTACATGTATATTACCCCTACCTACATGTATATTACCCTACATGTATATTACCCTACATGTATATTACCCTACCTACATATATATTACCCTACCTACATGTATATTACCCCTACCTACATGTATATTACCCCTACCTACATGTATATTACCTCTACCTACATGTATATTACCCTACCTACATGTATATTACCCTACATGTATGTTACCCTACATGTATATTACCCTACATGTATATTACCCTACCTACATGTATATTACCCCTACCTACATGTATGTTACCCTACATGTATATTGCCCTACATGTATATTACCCTATCTACATGTATATTACCCCTACCTACATGTATATTACCCTACATGTATATTACCCTACCTACATGTATATTACCCTACATGTATATTACCCTACATGTATATTACTGTATATTACCCTACCTACATGTATATTACCCCTACCTACATGTATATTACCCTACATGTATATTACCCTTCATGTATATCACCCTACATGTATATTACCCTACCTACATGTATTTTACCCTACATGTATATTACCCTACATGTATATTACCCTACATGTATATTACCCTACATGTATATTACCCTACCTACATGTATATTACCCTACATGTATATTACCCTACATGTATATTACCCCTACCTACATGTATATTACCCCTACCTACATGTATATTACCCTACCTACATGTATATTACCCCTACCTACATGTACAGTGCCTTGCGAAAGTATTCGCCCCCCTTGAACTTTGCAACCTTTTGCCACATTTCAGGCTTCAAACATAAAGATATAAAACTGTATTTTTTTGTGAAGAATCAACAACAAGTGGGACACAATCATGAAGTGGAACGACATTTATTGGATATTTCAAACTTTTTTAACAAATCAAAAACTGAAAAATTGGGCGTGCAAAATTATTCAGCCCCTTTACTTTCAGTGCAGCAAACTCTCTCCAGAAGTTCAGTGAGGATCTCTGAATGATCCAATGTTGACCTAAATGACTAATGATGATAAATACAATCCACCTGTGTGTAATCAAGTCTCCGTATAAATGCACCTGCACTGTGATAGTCTCAGAGGTCCGTTAAAAGCGCAGAGAGCATCATGAAGAACAAGGAACACACCAGGCAGGTCCGAGATACTGTTGTGAAGAAGTTTAAAGCCGGATTTGGATACAAAAATATTTCAACATCCCAAGGAGCACTGTGCAAGCGATAATATTGAAATGGAAGGAGTATCAGACCACTGCAAATCTACCAAGACCTGGCCGTCCCTCTAAACTTTCAGCTCATACAAGGAGAAGACTGATCAGAGATGCAGCCAAGAGGCCCATGATCACTCTGGATGAACTGCAGAGATCTACAGCTGAGGTGGGAGACTCTGTCCATAGGACAACAATCAGTCGTATATTGCACAAATCTGGCCTTTATGGAAGAGTGGCAAGAAGAAAGCCATTTCTTAAAGATATCCATAAAAAGTGTCGTTTAAAGTTTGCCACAAGCCACCTGGGAGACACACCAAACATGTGAAAGAAGGTGCTCTGGTCAGATGAAACCAAAATTGAACTTTTTGGCAACAATGCAAAACGTTATGTTCGGCGTAAAAGCAACACAGCTGAACACACCATCCCCACTGTCAAACATGGTGGTGGCAGCATCATGGTTTGGGCCTGCTTTTCTTCAGCAGGGACAGGGAAGATGGTTAAAATTGATGGGAAGATGGATGGAGCCAAATACAGGACCATTCTGGAAGAAAACCTGATGGAGTCTGCAAAAGACCTGAGACTGGGACGGAGATTTGTCTTCCAACAAGACAATGATCCAAAACATAAAGCAAAATCTACAATGGAATGGTTCAAAAATAAACATATCCAGGTGTTAGAATGGCCAAGTCAAAGTCCGGACCTGAATCCTATCGAGAATCTGTGGAAAGAACTGAAAACTGCTGTTCACAAATGCTCTCCATCCAACCTCACTGAGCTCGAGCTGTTTTGCAAGGAGGAATGGGAAAAAATGTCAGTCTCTCGATGTGGAAAACTGATAGAGACATACCCCAAGCGACTTACAGCTGTAATCGCAGCAAAAGGTGGCGCTACAAAGTATTAACTTTAGGGGGCTGAATAATTTTGCACGCCCAATTTTTCAGTTTTTGATTTGTTAAAAAAGTTTGAAATATCCAATAAATGTCGTTCCACTTCATGATTGTGTCCCACTTGTTGTTGATTCTTCACAAAAAAATACAGTTTTATATCTTTATGTTTGAAGCCTAAAATGTGGCAAAAGGTCGCAAAGTTCAAGGGGGCCGAATACTTTCGCAAGGCATTGTACATTACCCCTACCTACATGTATATTACCCTACATGTATATTAAACAAGGCTTTAGAGGGATCATCTAATGACAGTGTAGGCCTATATGATCCTGAGACTTTGTGTGCATCCCAATAATCTCTCCTTCGTCTTGAAGTGTGCGTTTATTCACTACTCACCACAAATGTATAATCACTGGATTGGCATATCTTGAGGGTGTTTCTATTTTCCAATCATTTTCTTTTAAACCCATAAAGGGAGGTGTACACTTTGAGGGAGCAAACAGATGTTACCAGACTTTACTGTGACTGAACACACAGATGTTACCAGACTTTACTGTGACTCTGTAGCCCTGAGCACACAGATATTACCAGACTTTACTGTGACTCTGTAGCCCTGAACACACAGATGTTACTAAACATTACTGTGACTCTGTGGCCCTGAGCACACAGATATTACCAGACTTTACTGTGACTCTGTAGCCCTGAGCACACAGATATTACCAGACTTTACTGTGACGCTGTAGCCCTGAGCACACAGATGTTACCAGACTTTACTGTGACTCTGTGGCCCTGAACATACAGATGTTACCAGACTTTACTGTGACTCTGTGGCCCTGAGCACACAGATGTTACCAGACTTTACTGTGACTCTGTGGCCCTGAACACACAGATATTACCAAACATTACTGTGACTCTGTGGCCCTGAACACAAAGATACTACTAAACTTTACTGTGACTCTGACCCTGAATTTATACAGATATATTGATATGTGTACAAATGTTTGTGTAGACAAACTGATAAAAAAATGACAACCATTTTGCCAGGTCCTTTATGTTTGTGCACTAGTAGGCCTATGTCCCTCACTCATACGGTGTGCCATAGACAAACTCAGCTCACTATGTCCTTCACTCATATAGTATGCTATAGACAAACTCAGCTCACTATGTCTTTCACTCATACAGTATGCTATAGACAAACTCAGCTCACTATGTCCTTCACTCATACGGTATGCTATAGACGAACTCAGCTCACTATGTCCTTCACTCATACGGTATGCTATAGACACTCAGCTCACTATGTCCTTCAGTCATACGGTATGCTATAGACAAACTCAGCTCACTATGTCCTTCACTCATACGGTATGCTATAGACACTCAGCTCACTATGTCCTTCACTCATACGGTATGCTATAGACAAACTCAGCTCACTATGTCCTTCACTCATACGGTATGCTATAGACAAACTCAGCTCAATCTAATATTCTCTCTATAGTCAGTGAGACATTACTGACATCTTATTCTGGAATTAGTTGCCTAATTTTCCATAGCTCCGCGGCTCTTTCCACAGATCAGTGATGCAGGGAAGAAGGGAGGTCCCAGGGGTGTGGTCTATAGTCTGCATGGTGACGGATGGATGGATGAGTACATTGTAGGGGAGTGACGAATTGTCCACCCTTGTTTTCATAGTTTTATCCGTAAATTGACAGCTGATTATCGGATCGGATGAGACTCGTGAACGCAAAAAAAACCCCCGGAGTGTTTTAATATGCCTAAATACTGTAAATGTTGACAAAATACCCCCCCCTGCACGTTCTCACTACAAAATAAACAACCTATTCAGAACAGAGCGCAAAGGAGTTTCTGTGTGTCCTCAACTAGCAGCAGACAGCCACGTTTACTGTCACTCAGTCAGAATGCCCATTAGTATTTCATCATTTTCCCTACCCTGGCACCACTTGTTAGATATTAGGCTCATCGATAGCTTGATAACAAACGTCCTCGTCATGTGATTTATCGTAGTAGCAGGCAGCAGCAAACTGAACGATCAGACATGAAGAACATGCGAGGGAAAGGGTGAAATACAGCTTCACTCTATCCAATCAGAGCAGCAGCATCAACATAAAGCCCGCCCTTCTCTTTACAGACAGCAAATTAGCCAGTTGAGTTATTTATAGCCACGCATATGACTGACTCAAAGACAGGACAGTATAGTTTAGAGACTATTTGCTTGCTGGCAATTATTATATATTTTTAAACAAAAATAAGCAGATCACAATTGTATCCAGAACATTGCCCATATCTGTTAAGATACTAATTTTGTCCCACTACTTGGCACATTCCTAGTACATAGGTGCAACCAGGCAGACAGGCAGGCATGCTCAGCACTCCCGGTAAGCAACCAATCACCGTCCATCCAGGCTTAAGAGCCATGCAGGCAGGAAATGGATAGAAGAGGTAGTGAAATATTAATGTGGAATCATGAGGAGAGCTCCATTAGAGGAGGAAAATCAATGGGATGGGAGGGAGGAACACACACACACACACACACACACACACACATACACACACACACACACGCACACATACACTAGGGAAGTGTGCACATATGCAAAAACAAACACACACTCAAGCCATGCACACACACACGCACACGCACACACACACACACACACACACACACACACACACACACACACACACACACACACACACACACACACACACACACACACACACACACACACACACACACACACATACACACTACCCCTTCCTAACTGAGCCCCTTGCTAGCTAAACCAGATGGAGCTAGATTCTAGAAGAGTCTGAAAACATTACTAGCCTTGTTTACTCAATTCCTCTCAATTCATTTGAGAGGGAGTCACCATTGAGACCAGGGTCTCTTTCACAAGGGAGCCCTGAACATACAATATATTAGACAAAATCTAATCAAAATCATGTTTGGCTGGCCTGGGATTGGGGTGGCCTGGGGTTTGGCTGGCCTGGGATTGGGGTGGCCTGGGGTTGTGGTGGCCTGGGGTTTGGCTGGCCTGGGATTGGGGTGGCCTGGGGTTTGGCTGCCCTGGGATTGGGGTGGCCTGGGGTTTGGCTGGCCTGGGATTGGGGTGGCCTGGGGTTTGGCTGGCCTGGGATTGGGGTGGCCTGGGGTTTGACTGGCCTGGGATTGGGGTGGCCTGGGGTTTGGCTGGCCTGGGATTGGGGTGGCCTGGGGTTTGGCTGGCCTGTGTTTGGGGTGGCCTGGGGTTTGGCTGGCCTGGGATTGGGGTGGCCTGGGGTTTGGCTGGCCTGGGGTTTGGCTGGCCTGGGATTGGGGTGGCCTGGGGTTTGGCTGGCCTGGGATTGGGGTGGCCTGGGGTTTGGCTGGCCTGTGGTTGGGCTGGCCTGGGGTTTGGCTGGCCTGGGATTGGGGTGGCCTGGGGTTGGGCTGGGGTTGGGCTAGACTGGACTGAGGTTGGCCTGGGCTGGCCTGGGGTGGGGTTGGGCTGGGCTGGGGCTGTGGTTGGGCTGGGCTGGGCTGGCCTGGGGTGGGGCTGGGCTGGGCTGGCTTGGGGCTGTGGTTGGGCTGGGCTGGCCTGGGGTGGTGCTGGGCTGGGGCTGTGGTTGGGCTGGCCTGGGGTTGGGCTGGGCTGGCCTGGCCTGGGGCTGGGGTTGGGCTGGGCTGGGCTGGGGTGGGGTTGGGCTGGCCTGGCCTGGCCTGGGGCTGGGGCTGGGGCTGGGGTTGGGCTGGGGTGGGGTTGGGCTGGGCTGGTCTGGGGCTGGGGTTGGGCCTGGGGTTGGGCTGGGCTGGGCTGGGGTGGGGTGGGGTTGGGCTGGCCTGGCCTGGCCTGGGGCTGGGGCTGGGGTTGGGCTGGGGTGGGGTTGGGCTGGCCTGGCCTGGGGCTGGGGTTGGGCTGGGCTGGGGTGGGGTTGGGCTGGGCTGGTCTGGGGCTGGGGCTGGGCCTGAGCCTGGGGTTGGGCTGGGCTGGGCTGATCTGGGGTGGGGTTGGGCTGGGGCTGGGGTGGGGTGGGGTTGGGCTGGCCTGGGCCTGGGGTTGGGCTGGGCTGGCCTGGGTTGGGGTTGGGTTGGGCTGGCCTGGGTTTGGGGGTGGTGCTGGGCTTGGGTTAGGGTTGGGCTGGCCTGGCCTGGCCTGGGGTTGGGGTTGGGCTGGCCTGGGGTTGGGGTTGGGCTGGCCTGGGCCTGGGGTGGGTTTGGGCTGGCCTGGTTTTGGGCTGGGCTGGCCTGGGTTGGGGTTGGGGTTGGGCTGGCCTGGGGTGGGGTTGGGTTGGGCTGGCTTGGGGTTGAGCTGGGTTGTGCTGGGATGGGGCTGGGCTGACCTGGGGTTGAGCTGGCCTGGGGCTGGGGTTGGGCTGGCCTGGGCCTGGGCCTGGGGCTGGGGTTGGAGTTGGGCTGGCCTGGGGTTGGGCTGGCCTGGGGTGGGGGTCGGGCTGGCCTGGGGCTGGCCTTGGGCTGGCCTGGGGTTGAGCTGGGTTGTGCTGGGATGGGGCTGGGGCTGGGCTGTATTAAAGCAGTCCCATTGTCCGGCCAGACACAGCTCACAGAACAATAGGGGCTTTATTGTGTGTGTGTGTACACCCTCCCCCCTCCCCCAATACAATAGAAGACACTGCAGACCGTCACTGAAGTGCATTCTGGTGGTAAAATAAAAAAGGAAGGTAAAACAAACAAAAGCAATGATTAAATAAGATCTGAATCCTTAGAAAATGTTTAAAATGTCTGCAATCTACTGTATTTCAAGCATTGTTTACTGTTATTGTGAAAGAAAATACCAATAAAAAAAGAGTTATATAAAATGTCTGAGGTAAAATCAGAGAATAGACACTGGTCTGAACTGAGCCAAAGTCACTTAGAATTACTATTTTTTTCGATATTCATTTAGTCATGCTGGTCAGATAATTACATTTCTTCACTTCCTGTTGCATTGGCAGCTGGGTATCTAGGGACAGACATGGTCCATAACTCCCTCCTCTCCTCCCCTTCTCAACTCACTCCCCCTATCCATAAAACCAACATCCATCAAGCCCTCTCCGCCCTCCCCTGAGTAGCCCCCACCTGCCCTAAACAACACAACATCTTAGCCTGAAGCCACTCCTGAGACCTGCTGCACCAGCAGAACAGATGGTGCCTTATAGAGAATCCTATCTCCCCACTCAGCCCCAACCCCAGCCCATGTCTGTACCCCAGCCCATGTCTGTACCCCAGCCCATGTCTGTAACCCAGCCCATGTCTGTAACCCAGACCATGTCTGTAACCCAGCCCATGTCTGTACCCCAGACCATGTCTGTACCCCAGACCATGTCTGTACCCCAGCCCATGTCTGTACCCCAGCCCATGTCTGTACCCCAGACCATGTCTGTACCCCAGCCCATGTCTGTACCCCAGCCCATGTCTGTACCCCAGACCATGTCTGTACCCCAGACCGGGGTTAATAATTCCAAATACTGCATCTGTGCTCGATTGAGCATGCCTGTTGCAATGGAACTAATAAACATTTTCTAACACCTTTAACCCTGCCCATCTGGTTACTGCAGTCAGGCTAAAGCAACTGATCAAAGAATTGTAATGATTTTGAATAGTAGTTGAACCCTGGTCAGGTCTCTCCGTCCTCCTGTTTCTTTCTGTGCAGCCTGTAATGTTAAAACTAGAAGAGGAGGCAGGCCCGTTTGCACCCTATTCCCTATGTAGTGCACTACTTTTGACCTGGGCCAATGGAGAATAGGGTGCCATTTGGGACAATACACCCAGTCACAATGCAGTGATCTCCTCCTCCTCCTCCTGTCTGTCTTGTCAGCTCTCAGGGCCATCTGATCCTCTCGCTCTCCTCCAGGAGATGGGACACGGGAAGACGTGATTTCAGGCACCAAGGGGTTTATTGGATTGCATTTACACTGAGAGAGAGAGAGAGAGAGAGAGAGAGAGACAGAGAGAGAGAGAGAGAGAGAGAGATAGAGAGAGAGAGAGACAGAGAGACAGAGAGAGACAGAGAGAGAGAGAGAGAGAGACAGAGAGAGAGAGAGAGAGAGAGAGAGAGACACAGATAGAGAGAGAGAGAGAGAGAGAGAGACAGCGAGAGAGAGACGGATGACAGAGGGGGACAGGTGGTACAAAGAGAGGGATGATGGAGGAAGACGATAGGAAAAGAGTGAAAGGAGATAGAGATAGAAAGAGAGAAAAATGGGAGACGACATAACAACCTCCAGCTCCCTACAGAGGAGAGATGTTCACTATGTAGTGTGGAGATGGACTAACAGTTGATCCAATGAGTTCAACCTGGAGTAGTAGATGAATTGTGAAAGTATTTGAAGTCTCTTCTGTTTGCTTCCGTAGTACTGTTTTGTGTCGTGGGTTCAATTCTCACTATAAGTAAACATGTATTTGCACATGACCCTAAGTCGCTTTTATATAAACGCGTCTGTTGTTATTATTATAATTATAATTATTATTACTATTTGAAGTATTTTGATAGACTTGAAAGCTCTTGAAAAAATGTTGCCAGTCTCATGAGCTCATGAAAAATAGGTTTTGTGTTACTTTTATTCCAGGACATTGTCATGACGTTGGCCTGGGGGGTTGGTTTATGACAGTCATAAATACCTCTTCCCCCCCTTTTCCTCTCTCTACCCTACTGAGATTACATTTGCAAACCCCCTTGGTTAACATAGAGATTCTGGGAACATCAGTAGATGGGGGTAAATCAACTATATTCCGGTAATCCGATCAATTGAACATATGCGGTGGTACTTGTCAGTTAAGTTGTCATCTGAGACATTCTCATCAATGATAGGATGACATAAACTCTACAGTGGAAAGTCTACACATCAGAGTTATCGGATTCACATGGAATTGTTGTTCAATTGAAAAGTTTGAATATGAAATTATTTGTGATGGGATGAAATGTGATTTTAGCTTCTAAAATGGGAGATGTGGGTTTTCATAAGATAGGGCTCTGCACAATCAGTGGCCCGCCCTGTGAAGGGACATGGGCTATAAAACTTTTCAAACACGCCCTCATCTCCCTTCCTATATAAGCCTTAGACGACAATAGAACTCCCTGTTCCGGGGATGTAGGACGACGGTCCTATGTCAGAATGGTTCAGATAATAACTACCGAACGAAGCCAACATCAGCGTGAGCTTTGGTTGCGAATGGTATGAACTTTGAACTCTTATTCACTACAGAAGTGATACCTCCTAGCCGTTGAATTAGCAACCGCAGCTGCAAACGCAGGTTAGGAAGAAACAGACAGAGTATCTCGTCTACCACACAATGACATTACTACAGCGTATCCAATTGACCACCAGAGACATTCTTCAAAGGACTCGGTTTGGCAACACGGCCTTCCATCTACCACCAACCTACCGAAGTGCAGCTCAGAGTAAATAGTTGCATTTTCCTTTTCCAAATTTAGAATGCATAAGATACTGCATTCACGACAGCACAGATTCTTCCCTTTGTTCCTCAGTCTCCTGCTCTTTCACTCAACCCAGCCCCTTTTCCTTTGTGTAACAAGCTGTCATATATGTTCTGCCCGCTAGGGACGTTTTCCTTTATGACATAATTTGAAATCAAGTTATGATTAGTTGTGTGTATGTGTAAGTCTGTGTGATTAGTTAGTTATTTAGTAAATAAATAATTAAACCCAATTTTGTATTGTTGATTCAAATTGTTAACCAGGGTTCGTGCAGATAAAATAATTTACAACTTTCAGATGAGACTGAATTAAGATGACTATTAATATTGACTGCTATTGATGTAAAATATTACTAGGTCTTTAAGAGTTTATTCGGAAGATAACAGCTCTATAAATATTATTTTGTGGTGCCCGACTCTCTAGTTAATTACATTTACATGATTAACTCAATCAGGTAATATTAATTACGGAGAAATTATTTTTTAGAATAGTATGTCATATCACTTAATCCAAATAGCCAAAGACACGACAACATTGATCTATTAACACAACACTTCAAAGTCTGTAATAATCAATAATCTAACATGTTCTCTTTTCACAATCATTAACTGTTATAATAGTTTTAGTTTTAGGCCTATACAGCAGCATTAATATTCTATATACTATTGGCCATCAGTCTCATCATCCTCTCCAGTCCGATTGAAAGGTCCATTAGTAGTGCTCCAAGGTCAGAGTAATAAACACATGCCAGATGGGCTCCCCTGGTTTTAACATCCTGTCTTCTGTTCTCCTCTGAATCTCAGCCAAACCCAACTCTATAGATTACTATTAAGAAGAGATGTGTTTATAGTTCTGCATGTCAAGGATCAAGGATGGAATATATTTTGTAACAATCTAAAAATACAGGATCTAGCCTGTGTTATTTATTACAGACCCGTAGGCTAGGTTCTAAATTGCAGTATTTTATAACTTGGCAGTGCAAAGAAATCCTCCTCCCTCATATTATTTGCCTCTCCTCGGTTCTCCTTGGTTCTCCTCGGTTCGGTTCGGTTCGGTTCGGTTCGGTTCGGCTCTCCTCTCCTCTCCTCTCCTCTCCTCTCCTCTCCTCTCCTCTCCTCTCAGCATGTTGTTAGCCTCTCCTCTTCTCTCGCATCATGTTGTTAGCTGAGTCTCTCCTCCTCTCCCCTCGACAGCTAAGTGGTAGTCATTGTATAATTACCAGCTTCCATTCTGGTCTTCTCTTGTCTCTAGATAGTCTTTAATTGATGCTAAATTGCAGTTGTTTCTCAAAACCCTGAACTAGAGAGGGTTAATTGATGGTTTAATTGCTTCCTGTCATGCCTTTATTGTCCCTCTATTGGTGGCCGTTGTTTAATGTGAAGAATAGTGTAAGTCCCTAATGGCGCTCTATGGTGCTCTGGTCAAAAGTATTGCACTACATAGGGCATAGGCTACCATTTGGGACATAACCCCAGTCACATTGTAGCAGAGGTAGAAGACCAGCCAGGTCACCCATGGTAGAAGTCAGTATTTGACGTATATCCATGTCTGAGGATGTCGGGAGATGAGGGGAAATTGTCCACTAGGGGCAACGATGAGCACTGTTACCTTCAAGTAGGTTTAAGTTTTGTACGTGATGGTGGAGGGGTGTAACCATCTGACTTCAAAGGTTGCAAGTTCTTTTCCAGCGATAGAAAATTGTTTTTGAGATTTTTGTTAACCATTTAGAGTTAATGCTTAATGTAATTGTGACTTTTGCAACAACTTTGACGTTTGAGAAACATGAATGAACGTCTTATTCTGATATGAGACTGTGAGAGTTAGTTGAAGGCAGCTTTATATGGACACTCAACATGTCTCACTCAGAGGACAACATCAGCCTCTTTGAAACAGAGAATGACTTGATAGATTGCTCTCCACCCAATGCCACACACACACACACACACACACACACACACACACACACACACACACACACACACACACACACACACACACACACACACACACACACACACACACACACCATACGGTTTAACACCCTGGGACTGAACAGCTCCCTCTGCTACTGGATCCTGGACTTCCAGACGGGCCCCAGGTGGTGAGGGTAAGCGACAACACATGACCACGCTGATCCTTAACACAGGGGCCCCTCAGGGGTGTGCTTAATCCTCTCGTGTATTCCCTGTTCACCCACGACTGCGTGGCCAAGCACGACTCCAACTCCATCATTAAGTTTGCTGAAGACAATGATGAGACAGCCTATAGGGAGGAGGTCAGAGACAGTGTGGTGCCAGAACAACAAATAAAATACATTTTATTTGTCATATGTGGCGAATATAACGAGTGTAGACTTTTCCATGAATTGGTTCCTTACAAGCCCTTAACCAACAATGCAGTTCAAGAAATAGAGTTGATAAAATAATTACTAAATAAACTAAAGTTTAAAAAATCTAATCAATCAAAAAGTAAAACGGTACATTTACATAACAATAACGAGGCTATATACAGAGGGTACTGGTACAGAGTCAATGTGGAGGCTATATACAGAGGGTACTGGTACCGAGTCAATGTGGAGGCTATATACAGAGGGTACTGGTACCGAGTCAAAGTGGAGGCTATATACAGAGGGTACTGGTACCGAGTCAATGTGGAGGCTATATACAGGGGGTACCGGTACAGAGTCAATGTGGAGGCTATATACAGGGGGTACCGGTACAGAGTCAATGTGGAGGCTATATACAGGGGGTACTGGTACCGAGTCAATGTGGAGGCTATATACAGGGGGTACCGGTACAGAGTCAATGTGGAGGCTATATACAGGGGGTACCGGTACAGAGTCAATGTGGAGGCTATATACAGAGGGTACTGGTACCGAGTCAATGTGGAGGCTATATACAGAGGCTACTGGTACCGAGTCAATGTGGAGGCTATATACAGGGGGTACTGGTACCGAGTCAATGTGGAGGCTATATACAGAGGGTACTGGTACCGAGTCAAAGTGGAGGCTATATACAGGGGGTACCGGTACAGAGTCAATGTGGAGGCTATATACAGAGGGGTACTGGTACAGAGTCAATGTGGAGGCTATATACAGAGGGTACTGGTACCGAGTCAATGTGGAGGCTATATACAGAGGGTACTGGTACCGAGTCAATGTGGAGGCTATATACAGGGGGTACTGGTACCGAGTCAATGTGGAGGCTATATACAGAGGCTACTGGTACCGAGTCAAAGTGGAGGCTATATACAGAGGGTACTGGTACCGAGTCAATGTGGAGGCTATATACAGAGGGTAGAGGTACCGAGTCAATGTGGAGGCTATATACAGAGGGTACTGGTACCGAGTCAAAGTAGAGGCTATATACAGAGGGTACTGGTACCGAGTCAATGTGGAGGCTATATACAGAGGGTACTGGTACCGAGTCAATGTGGAGGCTATATGCAGGGGGTACTGGTACCGAGTCAATGTTTAGGCTATATACAGAGGGTACTGGTACCGAGTCAATGTGGAGGCTATATACAGAGGGTACTGGTACAGAGTCAATGTGGAGGCTATATACAGAGGGTATTGGTACCGAGTCAATGTGGAGGCTATATACAGAGGGTACTGGTACCGAGTCAATGTGGAGGCTATATACAGGGGGTACCAGTACAGAGTCAGTGTGGAGGCTATATACAGAGGGTACTGGTACCGAGTCAATGTGGAGGCTATATACAGAGGGTACTGGTACCGAGTCAATGTGGAGGCTATATACAGGGGTTACCGGTACAGAGTCAATGTGTAGGTTATATACAGGGGGTACCGGTACAGAGTCAATGTGGAGGCTATATACAGGGGGTACTGGTACCGAGTCAATGTGGAGGCTATATACAGGGGTTACCGGTACAGAGTCAATGTGGAGGCTATATACAGAGGGTACCGGTACAGAGTCAATGTGGAGGCTATATACAGGGGGTACTGGTACCGAGTCAATGTGGAGGCTATATACAGAGGGTACTGGTACCGAGTCAATGTGGAGGCTATATACAGAGGGTACTGGTACAGAGTCAATGTGGAGGTTATATACAGAGGGTACTGGTACCGAGTCAATGTGGAGGCTATATACAGAGGGTACTGGTACCGAGTCAAAGTGGAGGCTATATACAGAGGGTACTGGTACCGAGTCAATGTGGAGGCTATATACAGAGGGTACTGGTACCGAGTCAATGTGGAGGCTATATACAGAGGGTACTGGTACACAGTCAATGTGGAGGCTATATACAGAGGGTACTGGTACAGAGTCAATGTGGAGGCTATATACAGGGGGTACCGGTACAGAGTCAATGTGGAGGTTATATACAGAGGGTACTGGTACCGAGTCAATGAGGAGGCTATAAACAGAGGGTACTGGTACCGAGTCAATGTGGAGGCTATATACAGAGGGTACTGGTACAGAGTCAATGTGGAGGTTATATACAGAGGGTACTGGTACCGAGTCAATGTGGAGGCTATATACAGAGGGTACTGGTACCGAGTCAATGTGGAGGCTATATACAGAGGGTACTGGTACAGAGTCAATTTGGAGGCTATATACAGGGGGTACCGGTACAGAGTCAATGTGGAGGCTATATACAGGGTGTACCGGTACAGAGTCAATGTGGAGGCTATATACAGGGGGTACCGGTACAAAGTCAATGTGGAGGCTATATACAGGGGGGTACCGGTACAGAGTCAATGTGGAGGCTATATACACGGGGGTACCGGTACAGAGTCAATGTGGAGGCTATATACAGGGGGGTACCGGTACAGAGTCAATGTGGAGGCTATATACAGGGGTTACCAGTACAGAGTCAATGTGGAGGCTATATACAGGGGTACCAGTACAGAGTCAATGTGGAGGCTATATACAGGGGGTACTGGTACATAGTCAATGTGGAGGCTATATACAGGGGTTACCAGTACAGAGTCAATGTGGAGGCTATATACAGGGGTTACCAGTACAGAGTCAATGTGGAGGCTATATATAGGGGTTA
The DNA here is from genome assembly GCF_045791955.1 of Oncorhynchus clarkii lewisi. Lineage (NCBI taxonomy): Eukaryota > Metazoa > Chordata > Actinopteri > Salmoniformes > Salmonidae > Oncorhynchus > Oncorhynchus clarkii. The sequence goes on from NC_092153.1 coordinate 79,954,894, forward strand.
CCAGTACAGAGTCAATGTGGAGGCTAAAAACAGGGGGTACCAGTACAGAGTCAATGTGGAGGCTATATACAGGGGGTTCCGGTACCGAGTCAATGTGGAGGCTATATACAGGGGGTATAGGTACAGCGTCAATGTGGAGGCTATATACAGGGGGTACCAGTACAGAGTCAATGTGAAGGTTATATGCAGGGGGTACCAGTACAGAGTCAATATGGAGGCTATATACAGGGTGTACCGGTACAGAGTCAATGTGGAGGTTATATACAGGGGGTACCGGTACAGAGTCAATGTGGAGGTTATATACAGGGGGTACCGGTACAGAGTCAATGTGGAGGTTATATACAAGGGTACCAGTACAGAGTCAATGTGGAGGCTATATACAGGGGGTACCGGGACAGAGTCAATGTGGAGGCTATATACAGAGGGGTACTGGTACAGAGTCAATGTGGAGGCTATATACAGGGGGTACTGGTACAGAGTCAATGTGGAGGCTATATACAGAGGGTACTGGTACCGAGTCAATGTGGAGGCTATATACAGGGGGTACTGGTACCGAGTCAATGTGGAGGCTATATACAGAGGGTACTGGTACCGAGTCAAAGTGGAGGCTATATACAGAGGGTACTGGTACCGAGTCAATGTGGAGGCTATATACAGAGGGTAGTGGTACCGAGTCAATGTGGAGGCTATATACAGAGGGTACTGGTACCGAGTCAAAGTAGAGGCTATATACAGAGGGTACTGGTACCGAGTCAATGTGGAGGCTATATACAGAGGGTACTGGTACCGAGTCAATGTGGAGGCTATATGCAGGGGGTACTGGTACCGAGTCAATGTTTAGGCTATATACAGAGGGTACTGGTACCGAGTCAATGTGGAGGCTATATACAGAGGGTACTGGTACAGAGTCAATGTGGAGGCTATATACAGAGGGTACTGGTACCGAGTCAATGTGGAGGCTATATACAGAGGGTACTGGTACCGAGTCAATGTGGAGGCTATATACAGGGGGTACCAGTACAGAGTCAGTGTGGAGGCTATATACAGAGGGTACTGGTACCGAGTCAATGTGGAGGCTATATACAGAGGGTACTGGTACCGAGTCAATGTGGAGGCTATATACAGGGGTTACCGGTACAGAGTCAATGTGTAGGTTATATACAGGGGGTACCGGTACAGAGTCAATGTGGAGGCTATATACAGGGGGTACTGGTACCGAGTCAATGTGGAGGCTATATACAGGGGTTACCGGTACAGAGTCAATGTGGAGGCTATATACAGAGGGTACCGGTACAGAGTCAATGTGGAGGCTATATACAGGGGGTACTGGTACCGAGTCAATGTGGAGGCTATATACAGAGGGTACTGGTACCGAGTCAATGTGGAGGCTATATACAGAGGGTACTGGTACAGAGTCAATGTGGAGGTTATATACAGAGGGTACTGGTACCGAGTCAATGTGGAGGCTATATACAGAGGGTACTGGTACCGAGTCAAAGTGGAGGCTATATACAGAGGGTACTGGTACCGAGTCAATGTGGAGGCTATATACAGAGGGTACTGGTACAGAGTCAATGTGGAGGTTATATACAGAGGGTACTGGTACCGAGTCAATGTGGAGGCTATATACAGAGGGTACTGGTACCGAGTCAATGTGGAGGCTATATACAGAGGGTACTGGTACAGAGTCAATTTGGAGGCTATATACAGGGGGTACCGGTACAGAGTCAATGTGGAGGCTATATACAGGGTGTACCGGTACAGAGTCAATGTGGAGGCTATATACAGGGGGTACCGGTACAAAGTCAATGTGGAGGCTATATACAGGGGGGTACCGGTACAGAGTCAATGTGGAGGCTATATACACGGGGGTACCGGTACAGAGTCAATGTGGAGGCTATATACAGGGGGGTACCGGTACAGAGTCAATGTGGAGGCTATATACAGGGGTTACCAGTACAGAGTCAATGTGGAGGCTATATACAGGGGTACCAGTACAGAGTCAATGTGGAGGCTATATACAGGGGGTACTGGTACATAGTCAATGTGGAGGCTATATACAGGGGTTACCAGTACAGAGTCAATGTGGAGGCTATATACAGGGGTTACCAGTACAGAGTCAATGTGGAGGCTATATATAGGGGTTACCAGTACAGAGTCAATGTGGAGGCTAAAAACAGGGGGTACCAGTACAGAGTCAATGTGGAGGCTATATACAGGGGGTTCCGGTACCGAGTCAATGTGGAGGCTATATACAGGGGGTATAGGTACAGCGTCAATGTGGAGGCTATATACAGGGGGTACCAGTACAGAGTCAATGTGAAGGTTATATGCAGGGGGTACCAGTACAGAGTCAATATGGAGGCTATATACAGGGTGTACCGGTACAGAGTCAATGTGGAGGTTATATACAGGGGGTACCGGTACAGAGTCAATGTGGAGGTTATATACAGGGGGTACCGGTACAGAGTCAATGTGGAGGTTATATACAAGGGTACCAGTACAGAGTCAATGTGGAGGCTATATACAGGGGGTACCGGGACAGAGTCAATGTGGAGGCTATATACAGAGGGGTACTGGTACAGAGTCAATGTGGAGGCTATATACAGGGGGTACTGGTACAGAGTCAATGTAGAGGCTATATACAGGGGGTACCGGTACAGAGTCAATGTGGAGGCTATATACAGGGGGTACCGGTACCGAGTCAATGTGGAGGTTATATACAGGGGGTAACGGTACCGAGTCAATGTGGAGGTTATATACAGGGGGTAACGGTACCGAGTCAATGTGGAGGCAATAACACGGGGGTGCCGGTACAGAGTCAATGTGGAGGTTATATACAGGGGTACCGGTACCGAGTCAATGTGGTGGCTATATACAGGGGGGTACCGGTACAGAGTCAATGTGGAGGCTATATACAGGGGGTACCGGTACAGAGTCAATATGGAGGCTATATACAGGGGGTACCGGTACCGAGTCAATGTGGAGGCTATATACAGGGGGTACCGGTACAGAGTCAATGTGGAGGTTATATATAGGGGGTACCGGTACAGAGTCAATGTGGAGGCTATATACAGGGGGTACCGGTACAGAGTCAATGTGGAGGTTATATACAGGGGTACCGGTACCGAGTCAATGTGGTGGCTATATACAGGGGGTTCTGGTACTGAGTCAATGTGGAGGTTATATACAGAGGGTACCGGTTCAGAGTCAATGTGGAGGATATATACAAGGGGTACCGGTACAGAGTCAATGTGGAGGCTATATACAGGGGGTACCAGTACAGAGTCAATGTGGAGGCTATATACAGGGTTACCGGTACCGAGTCAATGTGGAGGCTATATACAGGGGGTTCCGGTACCGAGTCAATGTGGAGGCTATATACAGGGGGTATAGGTACAGCGTCAATGTGGAGGCTATATACAGGGGGTACCAGTACAGAGTCAATGTGAAGGTTATATGCAAGGGGTACTGGTACAGAGTCAATATGGAGGCTATATACAGGGTGTACCGGTACAGAGTCAATGTGGAGGTTATATACAGGGGGTACCGGTACAGAGTCAATGTGGAGGTTATATACAGGGGGTACCGGTACAGAGTCAATGTGGAGGTTATATACAGGGGGTACCAGTACAGAGTCAATATGGAGGCTATAAACAAGGGGTGCCGGTACAGAGTCAATGTGGAGGTTATATACAGGGGGTACTGGTACTGAGTCTATGTGGAGGCTATATACAGGGGGTTATGGTGCCGAGTCAATGTGCGGAGGTACAGGTTAATCGAGGTCATTTGTAAAGTGAATATGCTTAGATAATAAACAGCGAGTAGCAGCAATGTAAGATCAATGTCAGCAATGTAAATAGTCCGGGTGGCCATTTTAATAATTGTTCAACAGTCTTATGGCTTGGGGGTAAACGCTGATAAGGTGCCTTTTGGTCCTAGACTTGGCGCTCAGGTACCGCTTGCCATGCGGTAGCAGAGAGAACATTCTATGACTTGGGTAACTGGAGTCTTTGACATTTTTGGGGGCTTTCATCTGACACCGCCTGGTATATAGATCCTGGATTTCAGGAAGCCTGGCCCCAGTGATGTTCTGGGCCGTACACACTACCCTCTGTAGCGCCTTCCGGTCAGATGCCGAGCAGTTGCCGTACCAGGCAGTGATACAACGATGGTGCAGCTGTAGAACTTTTTGAGCATCTGGGGACCCATGCCAAATCTTTTCAGTATCCTGAGGGGGAATAGGTGTTGTTGTCCCCTCTTCACAACTGTCTTGGTATGTTTGGACCATGATAGTTTGTTGGTGATGTGGACACCAAGGATCTTGAAACTCTCAACCCACTCCACTTCAGTCCCGTCGATGTTAATGGGGGCCTGTTCGGCCCTCCTTTTCCTATAGTCAGCGATCAGCTCCTTTGTCTTCCTCTCTTAGTGAGAGAGGTTGTTGTGCTGGCACCACACTGCCAGGTGTCTGACTTCCTCCCTATAGGATGTCTCATCGTAGTCAGTGATCAGGCCTACCACCACCACCAGCAAACTTAATGATGGTGTTGGAGTCGTGCTTGTCCACGCAGTCGTGGGTGAACAAGGGGTACAGGAGGGGACTAAGCACGCACCCCTTATGGGCCCCAGTATTGAGGATCAGCGTGGCAGATGTGTTATTGCCTACCCTTACCTCCTGGGGGCGGCCTGTCAGGAAGTCCAGGGTCTCATTTTAAAAAACATTTCTTAGATTTATACTTGAACTTAGTCGTAAGATCATTTTCGATAGGTGTGCTTACATTCGACTCATAAAAATACTGAGCATAACTAACCATAACATAAATAACCATAACATAACATAAATAAGGGTTTTCCTGTTGTGAAGGAGAAGCGGACCAAAATGCAGCGTGGTGCATAAAAACTCATGTTTTTAATAAAGGAAAACTATACATGAACAAACTACAAAACAATGAAATGTGAAAACCAAAAACAGCCCTATCTGGTGCAAAACACAGAGACAGGAACAATCACCCACCAACACACAGTGAAACCCAGGCTACCTAAGTATGATTCTCAATCAGAGACAACTAATGACACCTGCCTCTGATTGAGAACCATACTAGGCCGAAACATAGAAATAACCCAATACATAGAAAAACAAACATAGACTGCCCACCCAACTCACGCCCTGAAAATACTAAATAAATACAAAACAAAGGAAATACAGGTCAGAACGTGACAGCATAAATAACCTTGCCTACACAGGTTCTAAGAAAAGTTGCTAGATCAAATCCCTGAGCCGACGAGGTAAAAACCTGTCAATTTGCCCCTGAACAAGGCAGTTAAACCCACTGTTTCTAGGCTGTCATTCATTGCAAATAAGAACGTGTTCTTAACTGACTTGCCAAGTTAAATGAAGGTCAAATAAAATAAATAAAAGTGGCTGATTTGAAAAAGAAATGGTCTATCCTTTAAACTGTATTGGGAAAAAGGAATACCCCCACAATACTAACAGGAAAATCACTTCGGTTTAGACTTTGTGTAGAGATAAGATCATTTCCACATCAAAGTAAGGTTTTATAAATAGCTACGTATACGTGGTTCTATACTTAAGGTCAAACTTGATCGCAAGTCCATTTTATAAACGAGGCCCCATGATCCAGTTGCAGAGGGAGGTATTTAGTCCCAGAGTCCTTAGCTTAGTGATGCGCTTTGTGGGCACTATTGTGTTGAACGCTAAGCTGTAGTCAATGAACAGCATTCTCACGTAGGTGTTCCTTTTGAGCTGATCGCGGAATACAGGAAACAGAGTGCCGAGCACGCCTCCATCCACATCGACCGGGGCTGTAGTGGTGCGGGTCGAGAGTTTCAAGCTCCACGGCGTCCACATCACCATGGAATTAACATGGTCCACCCAGACCAACACTGTAATGAAGAAGGCACGACAACACCTCTTCCTTCTCAGAAACTGAAAACATTTGACATGGGTCTTCAGATCCTCAATCATTTCTACAGCTGCACCATCGAGAGCATCTTGACTGGGTGCATCACTGCTTGTTATGGCGACTACTTTGGCGTCCGACTGCAAGGCGCTACAGAGGGGTAATGCGTATGGCCCAGTACATCACTGGGGCCAAGCTTCCTGGCATCCAGGACCTATATACCAGGCGGTGTCAGAGAACGGCCCAAAAAAATTGTCAAAGACTCCAGCCACCCAAGTCATAGACTGTTCTCTCTGCTACCGCACGGCAAGCGGCACCAACGCACCACCTCTGGACCCTGAACAGCTTCTATCCCCAAGCCATTAGACGGCTAAATAGTTCAACAGTTCACCAAATGGCGACTGTCACCATTTACCCTCATTGCTCTAACTATTTTGACTCATCACATGCTGCTACTGTTTATTATACTGTATATCCTGTTGCCTAGTCACTTTACCCCTACCTATATATACATACAGTATCTACCTCAATAACCTTGTTCACCTTTACATCGACTCGGTACTGGTACCCTGTGTATATAGCCATGTTATCGTTACTAATTGTGTATTTATTAGTCTAAGATGTTGTTGTAAAGTGAGTTTATTCATATCTTTCTTTCAGCCTGCTGTCATCTCTGTGCTTTCATCTCTGTGTTGTAAAGTGAGTTTATTCACAGCCTTCTTTCAGCCTGCTGTCATCTCTGTGCTTTCATCTCTGTGTTGTAAAATGAGTTTATTCATAGCCTGCTGTCATCTCTGTGTTGTAACTTCCTATTCCCTATATACACTCTTAGAAAAAAAGGTTTCCAAAAAGGTTCTTCGACTGTCCTCATAGGAGAACCCTTTTTGGTTCCAAGTAGAACCCTTTTGAGTTCCATGTATAACCCTCTTTGTAAAGGTCTCTACATGGAACCGAAGGTGTTCCTTCTCAAATGGTTCTCCTATGGCGACAGCCTTAAGAACCCTGATTAGGTTCTAGATAGCACCTTTATTTCTTAGAGTGTAGTGCACTACTTTTGACCAGAGTCATATGGGCCCTGGTTAATAATAGTGCACTACTTTTGACCAGAGTCATATGGGCCCTGGTTAATAATAGTGCACTATAAAGGGAATAGGGTCTTTGATTTGATTTTCATTTATTAGGATCCCCTTTAGCCAACGCCAATAGAGACAGCTCGTCTTACTGGGGTCAGACACATAATGAAAAAGACATTACAGAAACAATACTTTACCATTTACATACATTTACAAAACATTAACATGTAGTGTCTATCTATCTATCTGTTCCACATACATGTCAGTACACACAACCAGTAGGTCTCATGTCAGTACACACAACCAGTAGGTCTCATGTCAGTACACACAACCAGTAGGTCTCATGTCAGTACACACAACCAGTAGGTCTCATGTCAGTACACACAACCAGTAGGTCTCATGTCAGTACACACACACAACAAGTAGGTCACATGTCAGTACATACACACAACCAGTAGGTAACATGTCAGTACATACACACAACCAGTAGGTAACATGTCAGTACATACACACAACCAGTAGGTCACATGTCAGTACACACACACAACAAGTAGGTCACATGTCAGTATATAAACACAACCAGTAGATCACATTGGGAAGAGGTGTTGCTTTATTTGTTTTTTAAACCAGGTTAACTGTTCACTTACTGTATATGAGATGGAAGGGAGTTCCATGCAATCATGGCTCTGTATAATACTGTATGTTTCCTTGAATTTGTTCTGGACCTGGTGGGACTGTGAAATGACCACTGTTGGCATGTCTGGTGGGGTAAGTGTGTGTATCAGTGCTGTGTGTAAGTTCACTATGCAAACAATTTGGGAATTTCCAACACAATTAATGTTTCTTATAAAAACAAGAAGAGACACAGTCAGTCGTTCCCGAACTCTTAGCCAAGAGAGTAGGGTTTTTGCATAGTATCAACAGTAAGCTTATGATTACAGTGAAGAGCAGGACGTGCCGCTCTGTTCTGGGGCCAGGGTGTTATTTGGGATACACACCATGCCTTTCTAGTGGTGGCAGGTGTTGGCTAGGAACCAGCAGGATAAACACCCTGTATGGAGGACTACACTGGGGAGGCAGGGTAGCCTAGTGGTTAGAGTGTTGGACTAGTAACCGGAAAGTTGCAAGTTCAAACCCCCGAGCTGACGTTCTTCCCCTGAACAGGCAGTTAACCCACTATGCCGTCATTGAAAATAATAATTTGTTCTTAACTGACTTGCCTAGTTAAATAAAGGTAAATAAAACACTGAGGGGGTGGGGAGAGCTACTGTTAAACAGATGTTATTAGAGCTGGCACTGGGGTACATACAGTATATAATACTTGGATAATTAACTGCATACCAACTGGTTGAACTGCTTTTTTTTGTAATAAAGAAAATAACGTATATTTAATCAGTTACAATGTTACAAAGCGTTGGCCGAAATCCACTTAGCAGATCTGCATGTTTTGCCGATGTTGGAGGTGCAACTGTGGTATGAGCTGACGTATCGATGAATGTTGGAGTTGTAACTGTGGTATGAGCTGACGTATCGGTGAATGTTGGAGTTGTAACTGTGATATGAGCTGACGTATCGGTGAATGTTGGAGTTGTAACTGTGGTATGAGCTGATGTATCAGTGAATGTTGGAGTTGTAACTGTGGTATGAGCTGACGTATCGGTGAATGTTGGAGTTGTAACTGTGGTATGAGCTGATGTATCGGTGAATGTTGGAGTTGTAACTGTGGTATGAGCTGACGTATCGGTGAATGTTGGAGTTGTAACTATGGTATGAGCTGATGTATCGGTGAATGTTGGAGTTGTAACTGTGGTATGAGCTCACGTATCGGTGAATGTTGGAGGTGTAACTGTGGTATGAGCTGACGTATCGGTGAATGTTGGAGGTGTAACTGTGGTATGAGCTGATGTATCGGTTAATGTTGGAGGTGTAACTGTGGTATGAGCTGACGTATCAGTGAATGTTGGAGGTGTAACTGTGGTATGAGCTGATGTATCGGTTAATGTTGGAGGTGTAACTGTGGTATGAGCTGACGTATCGGTGAAGGTTGGAGGTGTAACTGAGCTGACGTATCGGTGAATGTTGGAGATGTAACTGTGGTATGAGCTGACGTATCGGTGAATGTTGGAGTTGTAACTATGGTATGAGCTGATGTATCGGTGAATGTTGGAGTTGTAACTGTGGTATGAGCTCACGTATCGGTGAATGTTGGAGGTGTAACTGTGGTATGAGCTGACGTATCGGTGAATGTTGGAGGTGTAACTGTGGTATGAGCTGATGTATCGGTTAATGTTGGAGGTGTAACTGTGGTATGAGCTGACGTATCAGTGAATGTTGGAGGTGTAACTGTGGTATGAGCTGATGTATCGGTTAATGTTGGAGGTGTAACTGTGGTATGAGCTGACGTATCGGTGAAGGTTGGAGGTGTAACTGAGCTGACGTATCGGTGAATGTTGGAGATGTAACTGTGGTATGAGCTGACGTATCGGTGAATGTTGGAGGTGTAACTGTGGTATGAGCCGATGTATCGGTGAATGTTGGAGTTGTAACTGTGGTATGAGCTGACGTATCGGTGAATGTTGGAGGTGTAACTGTGGTATGAGCTGATGTATCGGTTAATGTTGGAGGTGTAACTGTGGTATGAGCTGACGTATCGGTGAAGGTTGGAGGTGTAACTGATCTGACGTATCGGTGAATGTTGGAGTTGTAACTGTGGTATGAGCTGACGTATCGGTGAATGTTGGAGATGTAACTGTGGTATGAGCTGACGTATCGGTGAATGTTGGAGGTGTAACTGTGGTATGAGCTGACGTATCGGTGAATGTTGGAGTTGTAACTGATCTGACGTATCGGTGAATGTTGGATTTGTAACTGTGGTATGAGCTGACGTATCGGTGAATGTTGGAGTTGTAACTGATCTGACGTATCGGTGAATGTTGGAGTTGTAACTGTGTTATGAGCTGACATATCGGTGAATGTTGGAGTTGTAACTGAGCTGACGTATCGGTGAATGTTGGAGTTGTAACTGAGCTGATGTATCTGTGAATGTTGGAGTTGTATCTGTGGTATGAGCTGATGTATCGGTGAATGTTGGAGTTGTAACTGTGGTATGAGCTGATGTATCGGTGAATTTTGGAGTTGTAACTGTGGTATGAGCTGATGTATCGGTGAATGTTGGAGTTGTAACTGTGGTATGAGCTGACGTATCAGTGAATGTTGGAGGTGTAACTGAGCTGATGTATCGGTGAATCTTGGAGGTGTAACTGTGGTATGAGCTGACGTATCGGTGAATGTTGGAGGTGTAACTGTGGTATGAGCTGACGTATCGGTGAATGTTGGAGTTGTAACTGTGGTATGAGCTGATGTATCGGTTAATGTTGGAGGTGTAACTGTGGTATGAGCTGACGTATCGGTGAAGGTTGGAGGTGTAACTGAGCTGACGTATCGGTGAATGTTGGAGTTGTAACTGTGGTATGAGCTGACGTATCGGTGAATGTTGGAGTTGTAACTGTGGTATGAGCTGACGTATCGGTGAATGTTGGAGGTGTAACTGAGCTGACGTATCGGTGAATGTTGGAGTTGTAACTGTGGTATGAGCTGATGTATCGGTGAATGTTGGAGGTGTAACTGAGCTGATGTATCGGTGAATAGCTGCTCCCGTCTGTCACAAATCACTTCCCTATTATCCCTACTGCGTTATAATTTCAAAACAAAAGTGTAGGCTCTATTGATGTTAGAAATAATGATTCTCAAATGTCAAACCATTGATGTGAGGCTAATGCCTGTTTTCATGTTATTTTGGATGGGGGGGGATTTATGCCCATCAGTCTAATCTGAGTGTTTGAACTGGTAACGCGTTGCGGCTGCATGGGATTTCACAGATTATCGTGGGGTGTGGTGTCAATGCATCCAATGGCAAGATAACGGAACGAGACGCTTGTGAATTTGACAGCTTTAACACGAGCCGTACCGCACCAGCAAAACAACACTATGTGGGATATCAATCTGACTGAATCTAGTCATTTTTTCAATTTAAATACATTTGAATTGAACAGACATCGTAGACTTGTGCTCGTTCATGTGTTAGGTACTTAAGCTACAGTTTCTGGGCTTTAATACAAAATGCTTAGAGAGGAAAAAGGAGACTGGTAGAACGAAGTAGATGCATATTGATTTGTTTATTAGAATGGCATGTATAGATAGAAACAACAGAGGAAAAACTTAACGTGGATTCAAACGACAGAACTTTTCCTGTGAGGATTTAAGCAAACAAAAAAAAAAAGACATTGCAAGAAGTGAGACGGTATCTAATCAATAGAATATGTTGATATCTATTCTGCCACGATAACAGAAACGCTCATGTTTAAGTGCAATATTGTATTGTTTCGTGTCCTTTTGGTTGGGTTATAGTCATGTGTATATTGTGTATGGAAGGGAAAGGGAAAGGGGGGGACCTAGTCAGTTGTACAACTGAATGCCTTCAACTGAAATGTGTCTTCCGCATTAGAAAGAGTTGGAATGAGAGCATTGCTTTTATATAGTCATCCTTATGGTTTAAAAAAAACTGAGCCAAAACAAATGCCGCATTGCTGATCCTAGGGTCGCAAAATTCTTGTAACTTTCTCCAAAATTCCCAGGTTTTCCAGAAATCCTGGTTGGAGGATTGCAGATTTCCTGATTGATTGCCTTCTGATTCAGGGAATCTTCGAAACAGGATTTCTAGAAAACCAACGGGTGGAGTTAGCAGATTGTTGCGTCCCAAGCTAATCCCCTGTATCCTCTCCAAAACGTTCCTATCAGTCACTATTGTCTCAGTGATACTACAAGCTACGCAGAACAACAAATATATTTTGCTGAACCATCAAGAGATGTTTTGCATAGACATCAATTCAAATTGAACTCATGCAAATGGGCTACAGTGCGAGACGTTAGGAGAGAACAGAAAACACACACGGTGGTCTGAGGTTTTTGACAACAACGTTCAGTGGGGTGTCTGCATCCCGAAAAAAGGCACCCTTGCCAATACAGTGCACTATATGTCAAGCGAGTGTAGTGAAAAGTAGTGCACAGTACCGGGAAGAAGGCAGCTTTTGAGACAGACTATGAATGAGCGATTTACTAGTAAGTGAACACAGTAAATACCCTACAACTTACATCGTTTCGGTGTTTTTATAAAAATAACTGAGTTCATATTTTACGGCATATTTATAAAAACTCAACACAAAACGTCTCTAATGCAATAACACCCCAGTGAGATAGAGTTATAATGTATTACAGTGGTAGTAGTAGTAGTAGTAGTAGTATATATGTTGTCCTGTCTGTCTCTATTGGTCTGTAGGCTACAGCAGATGCACTCCTTCACTTCAGTATTGCTTGTCTTTCACACTGCTTGTGGTTATTTAGGTCTATAGAGTCTGTCAACACAAAGACCCAGCCCAATGTGTGTTTAAACCTGTGTGTGTGTGTTTAAACCTGTGTGTGTGTGTTTCAGTGTGTGTGTGTGTGTGTGTGTGTGTGTGTGTGTGTGTGTGTGTGTGTGTGTGTGTGTGTGTGTGTGTGTGTGTGTGTGTGTGTGTGTGTGCGCTTGTGTGTGTGTGTGTGTGTCTGAGCTAACATGCAGAATTAGTCAAGAATAGCTAGTAAGTGTCATATTAGTTTGACAGCCAGGGTGAGAAAAACATCCTCATCTCTCATCACTCATCCCTCATCCCAAGAGGGCTTTACGTGTTTAAATCCCAGTAGGACAGTTGGAAATACATGTACCCTGCTTTTAGCGTGTTCAATTATTCATCATATTGACATATAAGATGTGGAAAAACACTTTCTCTCTATTCAACAGAAGCCTAAGGTTGCTAAAAAATACCTTTGCTTTAGTAGGAGACAGACAGGAAGAAAGGCCTTCTTTAGTCAAAACTCAGGACAGGAAGGAAGAGAAGTATTAGTAGTTTTGGTAGTAGTACCTGGAGCCATTTTCCTCCTAAAAAAAAACTAACATTTTATTGTAAAAGTAATACTCGTCATAATAAATAAAATAAATTAAACAACACATTTCGAATAAAATGTGACAAAAAAAAAGACAAAAATAACACTAAAAGAGAGGTCTGAAGTCATTTTTAAAAACGTTTTTTTTTTTTTTACATCGTTCTTCAAATACAAAAAAAAGAATCTTGGAGTTGTATAAAGGAAGGAACACACATCGTTGTATAAAAGCTGATACAGGAACATACAGTCGAGCATCAGTCACCAGTGTTTAAATGTATAAACTCCTTGCGGGAATATTTCAGTAGAAGTCGATAATAAATAAAAGCAGTAGAGTAGAATGAAAGGACGGTGAGAGGAGGATAAAAGTGAAGGAAATAATAGTCTGTGGCTGCATCTCAAACAGAACCCTTTTCCATATACAATACACTACTTTTGATCAGAACCCTGGTGGGGCCTAGAACCCTGGAGCACCATTAGCTCTGGTCAACAGAACTGCACTATAAAGGTGAGATGGGTTCCATTTGAGATGGGCTCCATTTGAGATGGGTTCCATCTGAGATGGGTTCCATTTAAGATGGGTTCCATTTGAGTTGGGTTCCATTTGAGTTGGGTTCCATCTGAGATGGGTTCCATTTGAGATGGGTTCCATTTGAGTTGGGTTCCATCTGAGATGGGTTCCATCTGAGATGGGTTCCATTTGAGTTGGGTTCCATCTGAGATGGGTTCCATCTGAGATGGGTTCCATCTGAGATGGGTTCCATTTGAGATGGGTTCCATTTGAGATGGGTTCCATTTGAGATACAGACTATGGCTTGATAGGCTTCCTTGGCCTGACAACATAAATATAGCTTTCTATACGAACTAATCCAAAGTTCCTCTTAGTGTATTGAAGGTAAGGGCTAAAGTCTCTAGAATGTACTACACAACTAGAAGAGAGAAGAGAATGGAGGAATATAACAACAACAAAACAACAGACCTTCCTTCCATTCTTCCCCCCCTTCTTTCTTGTCTCAGGGACGGAAGTGAGAGCTGGAGAGAAGGATGGAGTGATGGCGGGATGGAGAAGGACGTCATCAGTATGGCGCAAACTTCTGTCTCTCCGGTTTCTTCCCGATCCCATTGGCCGAGGAGATCTTCGCTGTGTAGGAGATCTGGGCCTGGGCATGGGCCCCAGCGGCGGCGGCTGCATTGGCGGCAGGGTTGGATAAAGCCAGGAAGGGTACAGATTGGATGGATTTCATGGATTGCATTCCAAGGAGGCTGGAGAGGGGGAGGGCCCCATAGGGGTGGGTGCCCATCATGGGGACTGCAGCGTGGGGGGGGGGGTGGGACATGCCAGGGCAGCCCATGGCAGCCAGGGTGGCAGCAGCCACAGCTGAAGACTGGGCTGGTGAGGGCGGTTGGCTGTAGGCCATGGTGAGGTCAGCAGGGTTCGACATGGAGGAAGACTGGGCGGTGGATTTGGCGGTCTCTAAACTGCACAAGGTGATAGGAGGAGGAGGATAGGAGGTGGAGGAAGAGGGGGGGGGGTTGGAGGTGTAGGGAGGGAAGGAGGGAAGGAGGGTGGAGGGAAGGACAAGGGAAGGAGGGAAGGAGGGTGGAGGGAAGGACAAGGGAAGGGGGAAGGAGGGAGTAACGGATGGAAAAGGATTAGAAGGTTAAAGAAATAAAAGACATGTTAAAAAAAAGAGAAATTGAGTGAAATTAAAGAAATCAAATCAAAAGGAGATTAAAAATCTAAATGATAAAAGAGGTGTGTTTTTCTGGAGGTTGTAACAGATTATTTTAGGGGGGGGGGGGGGGGATCTTTCTGGCTCTCATGGAAGGAGTGGGTGCTATAAGTCAGGGTGATGGCTTGGGTAAGGGCTTGGGTAAGGGAAACACAAATAAGTTCAAAGTTCATTAGGATTTTCCTTATTCTGTAAAGGATCAAAGATACATATTGTATTTGTCAATATCTAATATAGATATATAAATACATATATATATTTCATATTGTATTTGTATTGTCTGTAATAATACTACAATGTGTATGCAGCGTGTAATACAGTGTCATATACCGTGTATAATGTCCAATGCAGCGTGTAATACAGTGTGTTTTTTAGGGTAGAATTAATGATTGGAATGTCCATCTGGCTACACAGTCAAATCTTTGTTCTTTGTAGAAATGGGGTATGTTCAAAATTCAGTCACTTTCAACTGTCTGATACAACACTTGGCCACAGAGAGCGAACGATGTAGTCTGACATCTCTTCTGATTGGAAGGGAGAGGTCCTTCCGAGAGCAGTCACACAACATGAATAATGGTCACAAGATAAAAGACTTGATTTTATAATCAGCAGTTTTAGTACACACTTCAAAATGTGTTGCTAGTTTTCTTATAGTACGAGCTGTTGAAAATGAATGTGTCAACGTTATGTTATAACAAGATTAAACAAATCTGTCATCTGTGGAGGTAGATACAAGTTAAGACTGTCTTTGAAGCAGTGAAATGTCCCCCTGGGATCATGAGTAGGGCTTGACGAGGGTCATGTTCATTAGGCACTGAACCGGAGAAAACGGACTGAAACAAGGAGGGACTACCTGGACTTGTCCAATAAGAAAGGTCTATGTTCATTTTCCGTTGCAAAACATATTGGAACATTTTCTTCTGTTTTGTGCCTTACTGAACACAGCCCAGGTAAACCCTGAGTGGGGCCAGAGTTAATATATAACAATACAAATCATAATGCAGTATATGCCATTCAGGGGACACGTTAATCCAAAGGGATTTACAGTCATGAGTACATACATTTGACGAAACCATGGTGTTAGAAGCTCTACCAACTGAGCTACAGAGGACCAGAACTTTGTCTTACCAGGAGGTGATGAGGTATTGGGCCAGGTTGATAGAGATGGGTGTCCCTGTGATGGTGACGGCTCTATCACTGGTGCTGTCCAGCTGGCTACCGATCTTTATCTGAGCCCCTGACACCTGGCGGATCTCATTGATCTTGGTGCCCTGACGCCCGATGATGGAGCCGATGAGCTTGGGGCAGAAAGACGGGTCTCGTTAAGACGAAAGGGGAGAGGTGTGTGTGTGTGTGTGTGTGTGTGTGAGTGTAAGTGTGAGTGTGAGTGTGTGTGTGTGTGTGTGTGTGTGTGTCTGTGTGTCTGTGTGTGTGTGTGTGTGTGTGTGTGTGTGTGTGTGTGTGTGTGTGTGTGTGTGTGTGTGTGTGTGTGTGTGTGTGTGTGAGTGAGTGAGTGAGTGAGTGTGTTTGTGTGTGTTATTCTTGGTGCCCTGACGCCCGATGATGGGGCTAACGAGTTAAAGGAGGAACGTGAAGGTGACCATAACAATCAGATCACAATAACCACGGGGAAGGAATTTACTGTTGATAATACTAAATGTCCGGGGCTCACTTAAAAAACAGAGATGTGAATCGCAATGTGACTTCAATGTGACTTCAATGTGACTTCAATGTGACTTCAATGTCACTTCAATGTGACTTCAATGTGACTTCAATGTGACTTCCCAGGATAAAATATACATTCAATATAAATATATAAAGGTTTGTGCATCTTGGGGGGAAAAAACAACATTGTCTTGAGTTTTATAAACAAACATACACTCGCTCGAAGCGCATCGCTTGTGTCTCAGAGCCTAACTCATCTACTAGTAGAAAAGCCAATAACATCCCAAATCAGGGGTCAGACTTTCCACTAGATGTTGGAACATTGCTGCTATAACAGCCTCCACTCTTCTGGGAAGGCTTTACACTAGATGATGGAACATTGCCGCGGGGACTTGCTTCCATTCAGCCACAAGAGCATTAGTGAGGTCGGACACTGATGTTGGGCGATTAGGCCTGGCTCGCAGTCGGCGTTCCAATTCATCCCAAAGGTGTTCGATGGGTTTGAGGTCAGGGCTATATGCAGGCCAGTCAAGTTCTTCGACGCCGATCTCAACAAACCATTCATGTATGGACGCTTTGTGCGGGGACGTTGTCATGCTGAAACAGGAAAGGGCGTCCCACAAACTGCTGCTACAAAGTTGGAAGCACAGAATCATCTAGAATGTCATTGTAGCTGTAGTGTTAAGATTTCCCTTCACTGGACCTAAGGGCCCCGAATCATGATAAACAGCCCCAGACCATTATTCCTCCTCCACCAAACTTTACAGTTGGCACTATGCATTGGGACAGGTAGCGTTTTCCTGGCATCCGCCAAACCCAGATTCATCTGTCGGACTGCCAGATGGTGAAGTGTGATTCATCTCTCCAGAGAACGCGTTTCCACTCCTCCAGTCCAATGGCGGCGAGCTTTACACCACTCCAGCTGACGCTTGGCATTATGCATGGTGATCTTAGGCTTGTGTGCGGCTGCTCGGCCATGGAAACCCATTTCATGAAGCTCCCGATGAACAGTTATTGTGCTGACGTTACCACCAGAGGCAGTTTGGAACTCGGTAGTGAGTGAGGCAGCCGAGGACAGACGATGTTTACGTGCTACCCGTTTTGTGAGCTTGTGTGGCCTACCACTGAGCCGTTATTGATCCTAGATCCGTTTCCACTTCACAGTACTTACAGTTGACCGGGGCAGCTCTAGCAAGGCAGACATTTGACGAACTGACTTGTTTTCAAGGTGACATCCTATGACGTTGCCATGTTGAAAGTCGCATCTCTTCAGTAAGGCCCATTCTACTGCCAATGTTTGTCTATGGAGATTGCATGGCTGTGTGATCAATTTTATACTACATGTCAGCAACGGGTTTGGCTGTGGTTTTCCATCATCACTAATTTGAATGTGTGTCCACATACTTTTGTATATATAGTGTAGCTAAACGGACTATCAGACTGTTTTTGCACTACGTTTTTGTCTGGACTCATCACTTTGTTTCAAAGTATTGGGACAATGACACATTTTGGTTTGTTTTTGTCTCTGTTCTCCAGCACTTTGTTTTTGAAATGATACAATGACTATGAAGTTAAAGTGCAGACTGTCAGTTTTATTTTGAGAGTATTTTCATCCATATTTGGTAAACCGTTTTAGTAATTACAGCACTTTCTGTACATACCCCCCCCCATTTAAGATACTACAAGTATTGGAACAAATTCACTTATACGTGAATTAAAGTAGTAATAAGTTAAGTATTTGGTCCCATATTCCTAGCACGCAATAATTA
Source organism: Oncorhynchus clarkii lewisi (assembly GCF_045791955.1). NCBI lineage: Eukaryota > Metazoa > Chordata > Actinopteri > Salmoniformes > Salmonidae > Oncorhynchus > Oncorhynchus clarkii. The sequence continues at coordinate 79,973,034 of NC_092153.1, forward strand.
CATTGAGCTCGTGACAAACTTGTTGAATGGCTGTGCTGTTTCTTTTGGTTTTGGTTTCAGATTAGTTTGTGCCCAATAGTAATGACTGGTAAATAATGTATTGTGTCATTTTGGAGTCACTTTTATTGTAAATTAGAATATAATATGTTTCTAAACACTGAATGTGGATGCTAACATGGTTACAGATAGTCCTGAATGAATCCTGAATAATGATGAATGGGAAAGTTACAAACTTACAAATATCATACCCTCAAGACATGCTGACCTCTCACCATTACAATAACAGGGGAGGTTAGCATTTTATATCAATACCTCCAAGACATGCTAACCTCTCACCATTACAATAACAGGGGAGGTTAGCATTTTATATCATACCCCCAAGACATGCTAACCTCTCACCATTACAATAACAGAGTAGGTTAGCATTTTATATCATACCTCCAAGACATGCTGACCTCTCACCATTACAATAACAGGGGAGGTTAGCATTTTATATCATACCTCCAAGACATGCTAACCTCTCACCATTACAATAACAGGGGAGGTTAGCATTTTGGGGATTGGTATGATATTTATGCCTCTGTAACTTTCTCTTTATGATGGATAAGTGATCATGGGAAACAGATAATGGGTAAGGTAGAATGGATAAGAAATAATGGATGAGGGAGAATGGATAATGTTTATGGATAAGGAGTAATAAATTAAGGATACGATATAACAGATAATGGATAAGGATAATTAATAATAAATAAGGGATGAGTGAGAATGAATAGTGGATAAGACATAATGTATAAGGGAGAATGGATCCATCACAGACAGAAAAACCCAGTGTCAGAGATCAGGATCATACCTGGGTTCAGATACTACTTTTAGCTTTTTGGATCTAGTCTCTCTAGACCGGTTGAATTAACAGTGTTTCCACAACATTTAGATGAAATGATGTTGAACCAACATGGACCAGATGTTGAATTGACATCTGTGCCCAGTGCATCTGTTCTATTGGTTCCATTTAACCGGGCAGTAAAGGCCACATACAGTATTACAAAAATTATTTCAAGTCAAGTCCTCTCCCGACTAGTCCTTTCCAGTGTCAGGCCTGAAGCACTTGATTGAGAGGTCCTAATGTAAGGAGACTGGTGATGGAGGGGCCCTAATGTAAGGAGACTGGTGATGGAGGGGCCCTAATGTAAGGAGACTGGTGATGGAGGGGCCCTAATTTAAGGAGACTGGTGATGGAGGGGCCCTAATGTAAGGAGACTGGTGATGGAGGGGCCCTAATGTAAGGAGACAGGTGATGGAGGGGCCCTAATGTCAGGAAACAGGTGATGGAGGGGCCTTAATGTAAGGAGACAGGTGATGGAGGGGCCCTAATGTAAGGAGACAGGTGATGGAGGGGCCCTGATGTAAGGAGACAGGTGATGGAGGGGCCCTAATGTAAGGAGAAAGGTGATGGAGGGGCCCTAATGTAAGGAGACAGGTGATGGAGGGGCCCTAATCTAAGGAGACAGGTGATGGAGGGGCCCTAATTTAAGGAGACAGGTGAAGGCGGAGCCCTAATGTAAGGAGACAGGTGATGGAGGGGTCCTAATGTCAGGAAACAGGTGATGGAGGGGCCCTAATGTAAGGAGACAGGTGATGGAGGGGCCCTAATTTAAGAAGACAGGTGATGGAGGGGCCCTAATGTAAGGAGACAGGTGATGGAGGGGCCCTAATGTAAGGATAAAGGTGATGGAGGGGCCCTAATGTAAGGAGACAGGTGATGGAGGGGCCCTAATTTAAGGAGACAGGTGATGGAGGGGCCCTAATTTAAGGAGACAGGTGATGGCGGAGCCCTAATGTAAGGAGACAGGTGATGGAGGGGCCCTAATGTCAGGAAACAGGTGATGGAGGGGCCCTAATGTAAGGAGACAGGTGATGGAGGGGCCCTAATTTAAGAAGACAGGTGATGGAGGGGCCCTAATGTAAGGAGACAGGTGATGGAGGGGCCCTAATGTAAGGATAAAGGTTATAAAGAGACAGCCCTGTGTCTCCTAAGGAATAGGGTTTCATTTGGGACGAGTCCCCTGTCATGTCTGAGGCCTGGACAGGTGATGAAGCGACTCCAACATGGACGTGTTGACAGGTAGATATGCTGTCTGATGGACAAACCATGACCCCATTTAGTTCCCCCCTCACTCCTCTGCTCTCATAAACTCTCTCCCCATCTCTCTCTCTCTCTCTCTCTCTTTCTATCTCTCTCACTCTCTCTCTCCCCCTCCCCATCTCTCTCTCCCCAACTCTCTCTCTCCCCATCTCTCTCTCTCCCCAACTCTCTCTCTCTCTCTCTCTCTCTCCCAATCTCTCTCTCTCCCCATCTCTCTCTCCCCATCTCTCTCTCTCTCTCTCCCCATCTCTCTCTCCCCATCTCTCTCTCTCTCTCTCCCCATCTCTCTCTCTCCCCATCTCTCTCTCTCCCCATCTCTCTCTCTCTCCCCATCTCTCTCTCTCTTCCCATCTCTCTCTCCCCATCTCTCTCTCTCTCTCCATATCAAAAACATTCCCTTTCTCACCACCCAGGGCCTGAACTGTTACCCCTCCCTTCCTACATCACCCACTGCAGTCTATTAATGGACTGCTGATTATTTGGGGGACGAAGCTAAGTGCCCACAGATGAGTGCCAGGTCTGAACCACTCTGTTTGACACACAGCACAGGACTGTAGCCACGCCAGGCCAGCCTCCCATCTCTCAGTCTCTCTGACACACAACACAGGACTGTAGCCACGCCAGGCCAGCCTCCCATCTCTCAGTCTGTCTGACACACAGCACAGGACTGTAGCCACGCCAGGCCAGCCTCCCATCTCTCAGTCTCTCTGACACACAACACAGGACTGTAGCCACGCCAGGCCAGCCTCCTATCTCTCAGTCTCTCTGACACACAACACAGGACTGAAGCCACGCCAGGCCAGCCTCCCATCTCTCAGTCTCTCTGACACACAACACAGGACTGAAGCCACGCCAGGCCAGCCTCCCATCTCTCAGTCTCTCTGACACACAACACAGGACTGAAGCCACGCCAGGCCAGCCTCCCATCTCTCAGTCTGTCTGACACACAACACAGGACTGTCTGCACGGTGTTAGATGGATGTGGACACAGTGGAAACAGGGCTATTTTTGGGTGGATTCCCTGCTGCAGCTGTAATGTGAAGAAAAAAAAGCTTGTTATGTGGAACTGGTGAGCTGGAGGACGTCACAGCCCACCCTGCACACACACACACACACACACACACACACACACACACACACACACACACACACACACACACACACACACACACACACACACACACACACACACACACACACACACACACACACACACACACACACACACACACACACACACACACACCCCCACCCAGATAGAGCCCCTCTGGGCCGTTTTCAGCAGTGCGTGCCTGTCGGGCTTAGTGCCTCTCTGCCTCTCTGTGGCTGCTATTGTGTTGATGTGCTCCAGACTCTCTCTCTTTCTCTCTCCCTCTATCTCTCTCTAGCTTGCTCTCTTTTGACTCTCTTTATCTCTCTCTACCCCTTCTCTCTCTCTCCTCTCTCTCTCTCTACCCCCTCTCTCCCCTCTTTCTAGACTGTCTTCCTCCCTCTCTCTCTTGTTCTCTCTCCCTCTATCTCTCTTTCTCTCTCTGTCTCTCTCTCTACCCCCAATCTCTGCCCTCTCTCAACTGCCTTCCTCTCTCTTTCTCTCTCCCGCTATCTATCTCGCCCACTCTCTCTCTCTACCCCCTCTCTCTCTCCTCTCTCTTGACTGCCTTACTCCCTCTCTCTCTTCTATCGCTCTCTTTCCCCCTACCATCTCCCTCTTTTTCCTATTGTTCTCCTTCAGGGAGAAAAGTGAGAGAGAGAAGAGAGAGAGAGAGAAGAGAGATTGGGAGAGATAGGTAGAGAAAAGAGAGGGAGATAGAAGAGAAAGAAGAGAGAGAGAAAAATAAGAGATAGAGATAAAGAGAGAGTGAGAAGAGAGAGAGAGAGACAGAGAGAGAAGAGAGAAAAGAGAGAGAGCGAGAGAGAGAGGAGAGAGAGATAGAGAAGAGAGAGAGAGAGACAGAGAGAGAAAAGAGAGATAGAGAGAGAGATAGAGAGAGAAAAGAGAGAGAGAGAGAGAGAGAGAGAAGAGAGGGAGAGAGAAAGAAGATAGAGAGAGATAGATAGAGAGAAAAGAGAGATAGAGAGAGAGAGCGAGAGAGAGCGATAGAGAGAGAAGAGAGAGAGATAGAGAGAGAGAAAAAGAGAGAGAGAGAGAGAGAGAGAGAGAGAGAGAGCGAGAGAGAGAGAGAGAGAGCGAGAGAGAGAGAGAGAGTGCAGACAAATTTGACCCCAAGATCTACCGTGGAATATGCGTCAATAGTAATGTTGGGAAAATCCTCTGCATTATCATTAATAGCAGACTTGTACATTTCCTCAACGAAAACAATGTACTGAGCAAAAGTCAAATTGGCTTTTTACCAAATTACCGTACAACAGACCATGTATTCACCCTACACACCCTAATTGACAACCAAACAAAACCAAAACAAAGGCAAAGTCTTCTCATGCTTTGTTGATTTCAAAAAAGCCCTCGACTCAATTTGGCATGAGGGTCTGCTATACAAACTGATGGAAAGTGGTGTTGGGGGTAAAACATACGACATTATAAAATCTATGTACACAAACAACAAGTGTGTGGTTAAAATTGGCAAAAAACACACACATTTCTTCACACAGGGTCGTGGGGTGAGACAGGGATGCAGCTTAAGCCCCACCCTCTTCTACATATATATCAATGAATTGGCGCGGGCACTAGAAAAGTCGGCAGCACCCGGTCTCACCCTACTAGAATCCGAAGTCAAATGTCTACTGTTTGCTGATGATCTGGTGCTTCTGTCACCAACCAAGGAGGGCCTACAGCAGCACCTAGATCTTCTGCACAGATTCTGTCAGACCTGGGTCCTAACAGTAAGTTAAATCTCAGTAAGACCAATATAATGGTGTTCCAAAAAAGGTCCAGTCACCAGGACCACAAATACAAAATTCCATCTAGACACTGTTGCCCTAGAGCACACAAAAAACTATACATACCTTGGCCTAAACATCAGCGCCACAGGTAACTTCCACAAAGCTGTGAATGATCTGAGAGACAAGGCAAGAAGGGCATTCTATGCCATCAGAAGGAACATAAAACCACCTAAAAGGAAGCGATTCCCAAACCTTCCATAACAAAGCCATCACCTACAGAGAGATTAACCTGGAGAAGAGTCCCCTAAGCAAGCTGGTCCTGGGGCTCTGTTCACAAACACAAACACACCCCACAGAGCCCCAGGACAGCAGCACAATTAGACCCAACCAAATAATGAGAAAACAAAAAGATAATTACTTGACACATTGGAAAGAATTAACAAAAAAACAGAGCAAACTAGAATGCTATTTGGTCCTAAACAGATAGTACACAGTGGCAGAATACCTGACCACTGTGACTGACCCAAACTTATGGAAAGCGTTGACTATGGACAGACTCAGTGAGCATATCCTTGCTATTGAGAAAGGCCGCCGTAGGCAGACATGGCTCTCAAGAGAAGACAGGCTATGTGCTCACTGCAAAATGAGGTGGAAACTGAGCTGCACTTCCTAACCTCCTGCCCAATGTATGACCATATTAGAGAGACATATTTCCC
>NC_092153.1:79983733-80053733 GCF_045791955.1 Oncorhynchus clarkii lewisi
AGTGGAGCCACTGTGGTGTGGAAGAAATCATATTATATGTGGACAACGTGGACAATCTGACGGAATAAATCATTAAATGGTTCCATATGCCTCACATCCTATCAGTCTGGGGTCATTTACACTGAATGGGCTAATGGAAGTCACAGCAGCATACCAAGTTTGAGTGTACATTGAAGAAAAAATAACAGAATATTACTAAAAGTACAATGGAAAAAAGCTTGTAGGAAGGACGTTGTAGGAAGGACGTTGTAGGAAGGACGTTGTAGGAAGGACACTCGTAGGAAGGACGTTGTAGGAAGGACACTCGTAGGAAGGACGTTGTAGGAAGGACGTTGTAGGAAGGACGTTGTAGGAAGGACGTTGTAGGAAAGACACTCGTAGGAAGGACGTTGTAGGAAAGACACTCGTAGGAAGGACGTTGTAGGAAGGACGTTGTAGGAAGGACGTTGTAGGAAGGACACTCGTAGGAAGGACGTTGTAGGAAGGACACTCGTAGGAAGGACGTTGTAGGAAGGACGTTGTAGGAAGGAAGTTGTAAGAAGCAAGTCGTAGGAAAGAAGTTGTAGGAAGGACGTTGTAGTAAGGTCGTTGTATGAAGGACACTCGTAGGAAGGACGTCGTAGGGTGGTTGTTGTAGGAAGGACGTTGTAGGAAGGACGTTGTAGTAAGGTCATTGTATGAAGGACACTCGTAGGAAGGACGTCGTAGGGTGGTTGTTGTAGGAAGGACGTTGTAGGAAGGACGTTGTAGGAAGGACGTTGTATGAAGGACACTCATAGGAAGGACGTCGTAGGGTGGTTGTTGTAGGAAGGACACTCGTAGGAAGGACGTCGTAGGGTGGTTGTTGTAGGAAGGACGTTGTAGGAAGGACGTTGTAGGGTTGTTGTTGTAGGATGGACGTTGTAGGAAGGACGTCGTAGGAAGGACACTCGTAGGAAGGACACTCGTAGGAAGGACGTGGTAGGAAGGTCGTTGCAGGATGGTTATTGTAGGAAGGACATCGTAGGAAGGACACTTGTAGGAAGGACGTTGTAGGAAGGACGTTGTAGGATGGTTGTTGTAGGAAGGACGTTGTAGGAAGGACGTTGTAGGATGGTTGTTGTAGGAAGGCGTTGTAGGAAGGACGTTGTAGGAAGGACGTTGTAGGAAGGACGTTGTAGGAAGGACGTTGTAGGAAGGTTGTTGTAGGAAAGACGTTGTAGGAACGATGTTGTAGGAAGGACGTTGTAGGAAGGACGTTGTAATATGGTTGTTGAAGGAAGGACGTTTTAGGAAAGTCGTTGTAGGAAGGACGTTGTAGGAAGGATGTTGTAGGTAGGACGTCGTAGGATGGTTGTTGTAGGAAGGACGTTGTAGGAAGGACGTTTTAGGAAAGTCGTTGTAGGAAGGTTATTGTAGGAACTCAAACAAAGTAACTTCAAAAGCAAAGTCAGTCAGAACTGTCAGAACGATTATAGTCTGTTCTCCCTCTGTGTGTCACCTTTCCCTGTCTCACACTCTACCGCTCTCCCCCTCTACCTCTCCTCCTCTTCCTCTCTCCCTGTCTCACACTCTACCTCTCTCCTCCTCTCCCTGTCCTCCTCTTCCTCTCTCCCTGTCTCCCCCTCACCCCCTCTACCTGTCCTCCTATTTCTCTCTCCCCCTCTACCTCTCTCCCCCTCAACCTGTCCTCCTCTTCCTCTCTCCCTGTCTCCCCCTCTACCTCTCTCCCCCTCTATCTCTCCTCATCTTCCTCTCAACCTCTCTCCCCCCTCCCCCTCTACCCCTCCACCTCTCCTCCTCTACCTCTCTCCCCCTCGACTTCTCTCTCCCTCTACCTCTCTATATCTCCCCCTCCACCTCTCCTCCTCTTTCTCTCTCCCCCTCTACCTCCCTCCCCTTCTACCTCTCTCCTCCTCTTCCTCTCTCCCTGTTGCCCCCTCTACCTCTCCTCCTCTACCTCTCTCCCCCTCTACCTCTCTACATCTCCCCCTCCACCTCTCCTCCTCTACCTCTCTCCCCCTCTACCTCTCTCCCTGTTGCCCCCTCTACCTCTCCACCTCTTTCTCTCTCCCCCTCTACCTCCCTCCCCTTCTACCTCTCTCCTCCTCTTCCTCTCTCCCTGTCGCCCCCTCTACCTCTCCTCCTCTACCTCTCTCCCCCTCTACCTCTCTACATCTCCCCCTCCACCTCTCCTCCTCTACCTCTCTCCCCCTCTACCTCTCTCCCCTTCTCCACCTCTACCTCTCTCCTTCTCTCCACTTCTCCACCTCTACCTCTCTGCCCCTCTATCTCTCCTCCTCTTTCTCTCTCCCTGTCTCCCCCTCTACCTCTCTCCCCCTCTCCCCCTCTACCTCTCCTCCTCTACCTCTCTCCCCCTCTCCTCCTCTACCTCTCTCCCCCTCTCCCCCTCTACCTCTCCTCCTCTTCCTCTCTCCCTGTCTCACCCTCTCCCTATCAGCACCTCTACCCACTCAGGTCCCAGCAGCTCTCCTTCAGGAAGTAGTCCCTTGAATAGCCACCACCCCCAGGGGTGTACCAGATACAGTACATACCAGGTATGACAGAGTTGGTCTGCTGTTGGTTCATCTGGGCGGCCAGGCCTTGCTGCTGCATAGACAACTGGTGAAGCTTGGCCAACTGAAACACAGGGGGTAGACAGACAGACAGACAGACAGACAGACAGACAGACAGACAGACAGACAGAGGATAAGCAGAGAGAGAGAAAGACAGTCAGGTGGAAAGTCAGACAGACAGATAGACAGATAGACAGATAGACAGATAGATAGATTTAGTCAGCCATAAAAGTATTTAGTCAGCCACCAATTGTGCAAGTTCTCCCACTTAAAAATATGAGAGAGGCTTGTAATTTTCATCATAGTTACACTTCAACTATGACAGACAAAATTAGATTTTTTTTCCCAGAAAATCACATTGTAGGATTTTTAATACATTTTTTTGCAAATTATGGTGGAAAATAAGTATATGGTCACCTACAAACAAGCAAGATTTCTGGTTCTCACAGACCTGTAACTTCTTCTTTAAGAGGCTCCTCTGTCTCTCCTCTCACTCTTTACCTGTATTAATGGCACCTGTTTGAACTTGTTATCAGTGTAAAAGACGCCTGTCCACAACCTCAAACAGTCACACTCCAAACTCCACTATGGCCAAGACCAAAGAGCTGTCAAAGGACACCAGAAACAAAATTGTAGACCTGCACCAGGCTGGGAAGACTGAATCTGCAATAGATACGCAGCTTGGTTTGAAGAAATCAACTGTGGGATTAATTATTAGGAAATGGAAGACATACAAGACCACTGATAATCTCCCTCGATCTGGGGCTCCATGCAAGATCTCACCCCGTGGGGTCAAAATTATCACAAGAACGGTGAGCAAAAATCCCAGAACCACACGGGGGGACCTAGTGAATGACCTGCAAAGAGCTGGGACCAAAGTAACAAAGCCTACCATCAGTAACACACTATGTCGCCAGGGACTCAAATCCTGCAGTGCCAGACGTGTCCCCCTGCTTAAGCCAGTACATGTCCAGGCCCGTCTGAAGTTTGCTAGAGAGCATTTGGATAATCCAGAAGAAGATTGGGAGAATGTCATATGGTCAGATGAAACCAAAATATAACTTTTTGGTAAAAACTCAACTCGTCGTGTTTGGAGGACAAAGAATGCTGAGTTGCATCCAAAGAACACCATACCTACTGTGAAGCATGGGGGTGGAAACATCATGCTTTGGGGCTGTTTTTCTGCAAAGGGACCAGGACGACTGATCCGTGTAAAGGAAACAATGAATGGGGCCATGTATCGTGAGATTTTGAGTGAAAACCTCCTTCCATCAGCAAGGGCATTGAAGATGAAACGTGGCTGGGTCTTTCAGCATGACAATGATCCCAAACACACCGCCCGGGCAATGAATGAGTGGCTTCGTAAGAAGCATTCCAAGGTCCTGGAGTGGCCTAGCCAGTCTCCAGATCTCAACCCCATAGAAAATCTTTGGAGGGAGTTGAAAGTCCATGTTGCCCAGCAACAGCCCCAAAACATCATTGCTCTAGAGGAGATCTGCATGGAGGAATGGGCCAAAATACCAGCAACAGTGTGTGAAAATCTTGTGAAGACTTACAGAAAACGTTTGACCTCTGTCATTGCCAACAAAGGGTATATAACAAAGTATTGAGATAAACTTTTGTTATTGACCAAATACTTATTTTCCACCATAATTTGCAAATCAATTCATTAAAAATCCTACAATGTGATTTTCTGGATTTTGTCTGTCATAGTTGAAGTGTACCTATGATGAAAAGTACAGGCCTCTCTCATCTTTTTAAGTGGGAAAACTTGCACAATTGGTGGCTGACTAAATACTTTTTTGCCCCACTGTAGATAGATAGGTAGGTAGGTAGGTAGGTAGGTAGGTAGGTAGGTAGGTAGGTAGGTAGGTAGGTAGGTGGGTGGGTGGGTGGGTGGGTGGGTGGGTGGGTGGGTAGGTAGATAGATAGATAGATAGATAGAAATATAGATAGATAGAGATAGATAGATAGATAGATAGATAGATAGATAGATAGATAGATAGATAGATAGATAGATAGATAGATAGATAGATAGATCGATCACAGGTCACAGTGTGATCAGCATACATACCTCTGAATGTGGAATGCCATATTGGTTCTGTACAGCGTACGTCTGCAAGGTGGGTGGGTGGGTGGGTGGATGGATGGGATAGGATGGATAGATAGATAGATAGATAGATAGATAGATAGATAGATAGATAGATAGATAGACCCATCCTGTCTCAGCCTCCAGTATTTATGCTGCAGTAGTTTATGTGTCGGGGGGCTAGGGTCAGTTTGTTATATCTGGAGTACTTCTCCTGTCCTATTCGGTGTCCTGTGTGAATCTAAGTGTGCGTTCTCTAATTCTCTCCTTCTCTCTTTCTCTCTCTCGGAGGACCTGAGCCCTAGGACCATGCCCCAGGACTACCTGACATGATGACTCCTTGCTGTCCCCAGTCCACCTGGCCGTGCTGCTGCTCCAGTTTCAACTGTTCTGCCTTATTATTATTCGACCATGCTGGTCATTTATGAACATTTGAACATCTTGGCCATGTTCTGTTATAATCTCCACCCGGCACAGCCAGAAGAGAACTGGCCATCCCACACATGCTCTCTCTAATTCTCTCTTTCTTTCTCTCTCTCGGAGGACCTGAGCCCTAGGACCATGCCCCAGGAATACCTGACATGATGACTCCTTGCTGTCCCCAGTCCACCTGACTGTGCTGCTGCTCCAGTTTCAACTGTTCTGCCTTATTATTATTCGACCATGCTGGTCATTTATGAACATTTGAACATCTTGGCCATGTTCTGTTATAATCTTCACCCGGCACAGCCAGAAGAGGACTGGCCACCCCACATAGCCTGGTTCCTCTCTAGGTTTCTTCCTAGGTTTTGGCCTTTCTATGGAGTTTTTCCTAGCCACTGTGCTTCTACACCTGCATTGCTTGCTGTTTGGGGTTTTAGGCTGGGTTTCTGTACAGCACTTTGAGATATCAGCTGATGTACGAAGGGCTATATAAATAAATTTGATTTGATTTGATTTGATAGATAGATAGATAGATAGATAGATAGATAGATAGATAGATAGATCGATCAAAGGTCACAGGTCACAGTGTGATCAGCATACATACCTCTGAATGTGGAATGCCATATTGGTTCTGTACAGCGTACGTCTGCAAGGAAGAAAAACAAAAAAAAACAATGAAGTGAAATGTTGAAGTTGTTATTTTACCGGGTAAATGTCATTGAGTTTAAACTAACTGTTCTTCAAGGGAGACATGTTGTAGTTCGTCTGAGACAAGTTTAGGAATAACTGCGATTTTACTCTCAGCATCAAAGACAACGAGTGGTTGGATCAATCGGTAGTGAGACATGCTGCTGAGGGAGAGAAAGACCTGTGTGCGTGTGTTTCTGTGTGTGTGTCTGTGTGTGTGTGTGTGTGTGTGTGTGTGTGTGTGTGTGTGTGTGTGTGTGTGTGTGTGTGTGTGTGTGTTGCTCCCACTGGCCTCCTTATATAAGACTGTTTAGGATTTTAACCCCGTGCACAGCAGAAGCACGAGCAGCTCTAACTCTGTCTGACTCTCTAAATTATCCCTTGTACAGGAACATGAAGGAGGAGGAGAGGCTAGTACAGGAACAGGATGTGGGTTACTGTTTAGGCTAGTACAGGAACAGGATGTGGGTTACTGTTTAGGCTAGTACAGGAACAGGAGGTGGTTTGCTGTTTAGGCTAGTACAGGAACAGTAGATGGTTTGCTGTTTAGGCTAGTACAGGAACAGGAAGTGGGTTACTGTTTAGGCTAGTACAGGAACAGGAAGTGGGTAACTGTTTAGGCAGGTACAGGAACAGGAAGTGGTTTACTGTTTAGGCTAGTACAGGAACAGGAAGTGGTTTACTGTTTAGGCTAGTACAGGAACAGGAAGTGGTTTACTGTTTAGGCTAGTACAGGAACATGAAGTGGGTTACTGTTTAGGCTAGTACAGGAAGAGGAAGTGGTTTACTGTTTAGGCTAGTACAGGAACTGGAAGTGGTTTACTGTTTAGTCTAGTACGGGAACAGGAAGTGGGTTACTGTTTAGGCCTGTACAGGAACAGGAAGTGAGTTACTGTTTAGGCTAGTACAGGAACAGGAAGTGGGTTACTGTTTAGGCTAGTACAGGAACATGAAGTGTTTGCTGTTTAGGCTAGTACAGGAACAGGAAGTGGGTTACTGTTTAGGCTAGTACAGGAACAGGAAAAGGTTTACTGTTTAGGCTAGTACAGGAACATGAAGTGGGTTACGGTTTAGGCTAGTACAGGAACATGAAGTGTTTGCTGTTTAGGCTAGTACAGGAACAGGAAGTGGGTTACTGTTTAGGATTGTACAGGAACAGGAAATTATTTATTGTTTAGTCTAGTACAGGAACAGGTAGTGGTTTACTGTTTAGGCTTGTACAGGAACAGGAAGTGGTTTACTGTATAGGCTAGTACAGGAACAGGAAGTGAGTTACTGTTTAGGCTTGTACAGGAACATGAAGTGGTTTACTGTTTAGGCTAGTACAGGAACAGGAAGTGGTTTACTGTTTAGGCTAGTACAGGAACAGGAAGTGGTTTACTGTTTAGGCTAGTACAGGAACAGGAAGTGGTTTACTGTTTAGGCTAGTACAGGAAGTGGTTTACTGTTTAGGCTAGAACTGGAACAGGAAGTGGGTTACTGTTTAGGCTCGTACAGGAACAGGAAGTGGTTTACTGTTTAGGCTTGTACAGGAACAGGAAGTGGTTTACTGTTTAGGCTAGTACAGGAACAGGAAGTGAGTTACTGTTTAGGCTTGTACAGGAACATGAAGTGGTTTACTGTTTAGGCTAGTACAGGAACAGGAAGTGGTTTACTGTTTAGGCTAGTACAGGAACAGGAAGTGGTTTACTGTTTAGGCTAGTACAGGAAGTGGTTTACTGTTTAGGCTAGAACGGGAACAGGAAGTGGGTTACTGTTTAGGCTCGTACAGGAACAGGAAGTGGGTTACTGTTTAGGCTAGTTCAGGAACAGGAGGTGGTTTACTGTTTAGGCTAGTACAGGAACAGGACGTGGTTTACTGTTTAGGCTAGTACAGGAACAGGAGGTGGTTTGCTGTTTAGGCTAGTACTGGAACAGGAAGTGGTTTACTGTTTAGGCTAGTACAGGAACAGGACGTGGTTTACTGTTTAGGCTAGTACAGGAACATGAAGTGGGTTACTGTTTAGGCTAGTACAGGAACAGGAAGTGGTTTACTGTTTAGGCTAGAACAGGACGTGGTTTACTGTTTAGGCTAGTACAGGAAGTGGTTTACTGTTTAGGCTAGTACAGGAACAGGAAGTGGTTTACTGTTTAGGCTAGTACAGGAACAGGACGTGGTTTACTGTTTAGGCTAGTACAGGAACATGAAGTGGGTTACTGTTTAGGCTAGTACAGGAACAGGAAGTGGTTTACTGTTTAGGCTAGAACAGGAAGTGGTTTACTGTTTAGGCTAGTACAGGAACAGGAAGTGGTTTACTGTTTAGGCTAGTACAGGAAGTGGTTTACTGTTTAGGCTAGAACGGGAACAGGAAGTGGGTTACTGTTTAGGCTCGTACAGGAACAGGAAGTGGGTTACTGTTTAGGCTAGTTCAGGAACAGGAGGTGGTTTACTGTTTAGGCTAGTACAGGAACAGGACGTGGTTTACTGTTTAGGCTAGTACAGGAACAGGAGGTGGTTTGCTGTTTAGGCTATTACAGGAACAGGAAGTGGTTTACTGTTTAGGCTAGTACAGGAAGTGGTTTACTGTTTAGGCTAGTACAGGAACAGGAAGTGGTTTACTGTTTAGGCTAGTACAGGAACCGGACGTGGTTTACTGTTTAGGCTAGTACAGGAACATGAAGTGGGTTACTGTTTAGGCTAGTACAGGAACAGGAAGTGGTTTACTGTTTAGGCTAGAACAGGAAGTGGTTTACTGTTTAGGCTAGTACAGGAACAGGAAGTGGTTTACTGTTTAGGCTAGTACGGGAACAGGAAGTGGTTTACTGTTTTGGCTAGTACGGGAACAGGAAGTGGTTTACTGTTTAGGCTAGTACGGGAACAGGAAGTGGTTTACTGTTTAGGCTAGTACAGGAACAGGAAGTGGTTTACTGTTTAGGCTAGTACAGGAAGTGGTTTACTGTTTAGGCTAGTACAGGAACAGGAAGTGGTTTACTGTTTAGGCTAGTATGGGAACAGGAAGTGGTTTACTGTTTAGGCTAGTACAGGAACATGAAGTGGGTTACTGTTTAGGCTAGTACATGAAGTGGTTTACTGTTTAGGCTAGTACAGGAACAGGAAGTGGTTTACTGTTTAGGCTAGTACAGGAACAGGAAGTGGGTTACTGTTTAAGCTTGTACAGGAACAGGAAGTGGGTTATTGTTTAGGCTAATAAGAGCAATAGATTTTATGAGAAAGTTGTGAATCTGTTTAGTTGAACAGTTCTAGTGCAGGACCTCTACTAAAGGTGGGAGGGACACCAGGGACGTTAGACTAGTGTGTGTGTTTCGTCTCAACAGGGATTCCATTTCCCTGCAACATGTACTGCAGTGTGTGTGTTTGTAAGTGCGTGCGTGTGGGGCTCCTTCGTCTAAATTACATTGATTATTTACTTTATTATTTCTCTCTCCTCCCTCCTTCCTCCTTCCTCCTCTCCTCCTCCTTCCTCCTCCTCTCCTCCTTCTGTCTGTACTCTGCTCTGCATGCTCGTAAATAATGTATAAAAGCATTAATCGCCTTGCCGAACCACTTAACATGGCGTAATCTCCCTCCACCACCCTCACCTTTCCCCCGCACTTCTCCTCTCTCCCGTACCTCTCCTCTCCCCGAATCTTTCCCATCTCTTCCTTTCTCTCCTCTCCTCTCCTCTCCTCTCCTCTCCTCTCCTCTCCTCTCCTCTCCCAAGCAGAGTCTTCATTAGCGCTAGCTGCTAGGATTATGATAGCCAAACAAGCAACACTGATCTCCACTCCATTCTGAGGATGCTCCCAAGCTCCAGTCCAGCCTGCAGCTAACACCCATCATATACACAACACTCTGGCTATGGTTAGGGGCTCTCAGTTTCTCTCTATGTCTCTCTCTCTTTCTCAGACAGACAGACAGACAGACAGACAGACAGACAGACAGACAGACAGACAGACAGACTGACAGACAGACAGACAGAGAGAGAGAGACAGACAGACAGACAGACAGACAGACAGACAGACAGACAGACAGACTGACAGACAGACAGACAGTCTGGATTGGGGGGAGTGGAGCCTGACTTGACAACACATCATCAGCTCCTTCCATGGCTCCGTTTTACTTCCTCTTTCCTCTCCACTTTTGTATCTCTGGTCCCGTACACACCCGTACACACCCGAACACACCCGTACACACCCATACACATCCGTACACACCCGTACACACCCGTACACACCCGTACACACCCATACACAACCGTACACACCCATACACACCCGTACACACCCGTAAACACCCATACACACCGTACACACCCATACACACCCATACACACCCATGCACACCGGTACACACCCGTACACACCCATGCACACCCATACACACCAGTACACACCCATACACACCCATGCACACCCGTACACACCCTTACACACCCGTACACACCCGTACACACACTACAAGGTGTGTAGACTGACTGTCTACCTGGCACAAGGTTTCTAAATGGATTCGATGTATACAATAGTGTAATTACTTCCACGTCCACACTCTGGTAAGTGGTGCTATATTCACAAGTCATCGTCATCGTCACAGCCTGATCCACTAATGCATACTTACTTGTTGTAGATCCAGTCCTCCCTGGGCCAATTGGAAGAGGGGGTGTGACCCGTACTCAGACGCCTCGAACACCTTCAGACACAGACAGACCAGGAGTCAGACTCACCTCAGTAAAATAAACCATAAATAAAACAATGCAGAGCAAAGTGACACGATCCCCGCCATCACGTCATCTACATCAGGGTTAGACCACCACCACTATATCAGGGTTAGACCACCAGCACTACATCAGGGTTAGACCACCACCACTATATCAGGGTTAGACCACCAGCACTACATCAGGGTTAGACCACCACTACATCAGGGTTAGACCACCACCACTATATCAGGGTTAGACCACCACCACTATATCAGGGTTAGACCACCACTACATCAGGGTTAGACCACCAGCACTATATCAGGGTTAGACCACCACCACTATATCAGGGTTAGACCACCACCACTATATCAGGGTTAGACCACCACCACTATATCAGGGTTAGACCACCACTACATCAGGGTTAGACCACCACCACTATATCAGGGTTAGACCACCACTATATCAGGGTTAGACCACCACTACATCAGGGTTAGACCACCACCACTATATCAGGGTTAGACCACCACTACATCAGGGTTAGACCACCACTATATCAGGGTTAGACCAACACCACTACATCAGGGTTAGACCACCAGCACTACATCAGGGTTAGACCACCACTACATCAGGGTTAGACCACCACCACTATATCAGGGTTAGACCAACACCACTACATCAGGGTTAGACCACCACCACTATATCAGGGTTAGACCACCACCACTATATCAGGGTTAGACCACCACCACTATATCAGGGTTAGACCACCAGCACTACATCAGGGTTAGACCACCACTACATCAGGGTTAGACCACCACCACTATATCAGGGTTAGACCACCACCACTATATCAGGGTTAGACCACCACTACATCAGGGTTAGACCACCAGCACTATATCAGGGTTAGACCACCACCACTATATCAGGGTTAGACCACCACCACTATATCAGGGTTAGACCACCACCACTATATCAGGGTTAGACCACCACTACATCAGGGTTAGACCACCAGCACTACATCAGGGTTAGACCAACACCACTACATCAGGGTTAGACCACCACTACATCAGGGTTAGACCACCACCACTATATCAGGGTTAGACCACCACTACATCAGGGTTAGACCACCACTATATCAGGGTTAGACCAACACCACTACATCAGGGTTAGACCACCACTACATCAGGGTTAGACCACCACCACTATATCAGGGTTAGACCACCACCACCACTATATCAGGGTTAGGCCACCACTACATCAGGGTTAGACCACCACTACATCAGGGTTAGACCACCACCACTATATCAGGGTTAGACCAGCACTACATCAGGGTTAGACCAACACCAATACATCAGGGTTAGACCACCACCACTACATCAAGGTTAGATCACCACTACATCAGGGTTAGACCACCACTACATCAGGATTAGACCACCACTACATCAGGGTTAGACCACCACTACATAGGGGTTAGACCACCACCACTACATCAGGGTTAGACCAACACTACATCAAGGTTAGACCACCACCACTACATCAGGGTTAGACCACCAATACATCAGGGTTAAACCACCGCCACTACATCAGGGTTAGACAACCACTACATCAGGGTTAGACCACCACCACTATATCAGGGTTAGACCACCACCACTATATCAGGGTTAGACCACCACTATATCAGGGTTAGACCACCACTACATCAGGGTTAGACCACCACCACTATATCAGGGTTAGACCACCACTACATCAGGGTTAGACCACCACCACTATATCAGGGTTAGACCACCACCACTATATCAGGGTTAGACCACCACTATTTTAGGGTTAGACCACCACTACATCAGGGTTAGACCACCACCACTATATCAGGGTTAGACCACCACCACTATATCAGGGTTAGACCACCAATACATCAGGGTTAGACCACCACTACATCAGGGTTAGACCACCACCACTATATCAGGGTTGGACCAACACCACTATATCAGGGTTAGACCAACACCAATACATCAGGGTTAGACCACCACCACTACATCAGGGTTAGATCACCACTACATCAGGGTTAGACCACCACTACATCAGGATTAGACCACCACTACATCAGGGTTAGACCACCACTACATCAGGGTTAGACCACCACTACATAGGGGTTAGACCACCACCACTACATCAGGGTTAGACCAACACTACATCAGGGTTAGACCACCACCACTACATCAGGGTTAGACCACGAATACATCAGGGTTAAACCACCACCACTACATCAGGGTTAGACAACCACTACATCAGGGTTAGACCACCACCACTACATCAGGGTTAAACCACCGCCACTACATCAGGGTTAGACCACCACTACATCAGGGTTAGACCACCACTACATCAGGGTTAGAATACCACCACTAACATCAGGGTTAGACCAACACCAATACACCAGGGTTAGACGACCACCACTACATCAGGGTTAGACCACCACCACGGTTATACCACCACTATATCAGGGTTAGACCACCACCACCACGGTTAGACCACCACTACATCAGGGTTAGGCCACCACTACATCAGGGTTAGACCACCACTACATCAGGGTTAGACCACCACTACATCAGGGTTAGACCACCACTACATCAGGGTTAGACCACCACTACATCAGGGTTAGACCACCACTACATCAGGGTTAGACCACCACTACATCAGGGTTAGACCACCACTACATCAGGGTTAGACCACCACCACCACATCAGGTGTGTGCATGTGTGTGTATGTGTGTGTATGTGTGTGTGTG
This sequence comes from Oncorhynchus clarkii lewisi, assembly GCF_045791955.1. Lineage (NCBI taxonomy): Eukaryota > Metazoa > Chordata > Actinopteri > Salmoniformes > Salmonidae > Oncorhynchus > Oncorhynchus clarkii. The sequence goes on from NC_092153.1 coordinate 79,996,940, forward strand.
TGTGTGTGTGTGTGTGTGTGTGTGTGTGTGTGTGTGTGTGTGTGTGTGTGTGTGTGTGTGTGTGTGTGTGTGTTTGTGTGTGTGTGTGTATGTGTGTGTGCGTGTGTGTTTGTGTGTGTGTCTGTGTGTAAGTGTGTGTGTGTGCGTGTGTGTGTGTGTGTGTGTTTCTGTGTGGCTAGACAGTAGACTAGATCATGTGAACCAGACTATACAGAGTACACTGCACAGCTGACCCACAGTGAATGACGGGAGACTTGTGGTCAACATGTTATTCACATATTTGAAATACTTGAGTGTGAGACTATTCCATTCCCGGTGCTAATTTATGGTGTATGGTGATGCTCTTGGGTCAGTTTAGCATTTCCCCACTAATGGTTGAGGTTAGGCTAGGGCAGGAGAAACTGATCCTAGATTTGTACATAGGAGAAAACTTCACCGCGAACTGCTAATTGCACCTCATGTACCTCAAATATTTGAAATCCACATTGTGAAAGGTGAGGGGTTTCAGGTAGTTGTTGTGATGTGGTCCTGAGCATAGAAATATAATCACTAGAGCGAGTTTCGCCCTTCAAGTCAATGATGGCGTAATGGGTGGACTGGCAGCCATCTTGAAAGCACCCATAGAAGCAATGCAGAAAGTAATAGGTTATATTTCTGTGGTTTTGTCCACTGGGCACCAAACTGGTTGAATCAACATTGTTTCCACCTAATTTCAACAAACAAAATCCAGTTTTTCTTTCTGATGATTAGATTTAGAGAATTTTTGTATTTAATTTAACCCAACTTTTAACCACAATCCAATGTCATGTTCACATGTTTGTTGTTTTCACTTTGATTTTGCATTAGTTGACAACTCAATCAAATGTAAATTTCAAACTAGACATTGAACTGATGTCTGTACCAAGTGGGTGGGGTTTGATTCTCACCTGGGTCCCAGACTGTTGTGATGTGTCGTTGTATAAAAAGAATATATATATATAAGTGAAATCAGCTTAATATTGCGGAAAGATTGTTGCTTCTATTAATTTAATTGCGAGCATCATTTCCAATCCCCCATATATATTTGGGTAAATATATATATATATTTATATATACGTATGCATACATATACACATATATACATACACATATCTATATAGATATACATACTTTAAAAATCTTGTTCCTTTATTATTCCCTGCAAACCCTACCACCCTTCCCCCAATTGGAGTAAACTAATAAATTCTTAAGCTTCTACCTTCTGTTTATAATCATATACACATTTTATAGACAATCTATTTTTACAATAGTTATACTTTGTTTGTTTTTAGTCCTTCCTCTATTTCCGATGTCCATCCAGGTTGATTTCTATTTGTAACTGTGCTATTTCACAACATTTCTGAAACTACATACGTTTTATAGACCCCGTATGTTTTACATTGGTTATCTTGTTATTAGTCGCACCCTTCAGCTCCATACAACCCCTCCCATCTATCTCTCAACATCGTCCATTTTGGATTTCCATATGCCATATATTTTTCAACTGTGCTGTGATGCTTCACAAAAGTACGGAACCTTTCTATTCTCATAGCTTCTACAGATTGTAAATTAAAAATAAATGTTTTTGCTAAAATAATTATAATATTATTGATTGATTGACTACGGCTTTTCAAATCACCCAGTATTGCTATCTGCAGCGTTAGTTCTAGGCAAATGTTGCAATTCTTCAGCCATTCCTGGACCTGTGACCAAAAACGAGCTACATATGGACAATAGCAAAATAAATGATCTAATGACTCTGCCACCTCACAGCAAAATCTGCAGAGCTGGGAAGATGGTATCCCCCATATATATAACATTCTATTACTTGCAAGAATTTTGTATTGTAATTTATATTGAAAAATTTGAAGTTTTGAATCCGGCGTTGTTTTGCGTATCAATTCATAAACCATGTGCCATGGAATGGGTACATCCAAAATCTCTTCCCAACTATTTTGCAATTTATATGGCACAGCTGTTAGATTTTTGGTCCTTAAATGAAATTGGTATATGTTTTTATTTATCACACTTTTCTTTAACCATTTATGTTCTTTAATACAGGGCCGACATACAAGTTCCTTACTTTTTTCCCCTTCTACTTGCCTCTTCCATTTTTTGTGGTAATGCTGCAATTAATCGGTTGTAATTTTGGGGAGAGCAGACATTTCCATATGTCTGTGTTAGCTACATGTGTGACATAACTACACCAGTCCTATTTATGATATAATTCACAAAAATTATACCTTTTTCAAACATTTACTCGAAGAATACATTTTTTTTTTAATCAATTAGTATATGTGAGTTTAACCACAATATTTGTTGTATTAATTGTTCTGTCTTTTCAGGTGGATTAAACTGAAATTGCAACCAACTTTCTAAGGCTTGTTTAAAAAATAAATATATTTTGGAGATTATTTCCTTTTCAAACAACTGAAAGTGAGCAGGTGTAATCTGAATAAAGGGAACAAGGCCATTCTTGAATACAGGATGAGACATTCCTACCAATTTACTAGAGAACCAGTTTGGATTGAAGTATAACATTTGTATGACTGATGCCTTTAGTGAGAGGTCTAATGCTTTAATATTTAATCATTTCTGCCCTCAGAATTCATATTTATTATATAAATAGGTCCTTTTACTTTTGTCTGGCTTGCCGTTCTGAGTAAAATTGAATCTTTTTTGTTCATATAATTTAAAAAGCAGGTCCCTCGGTGTAGGCAAAAGCATAAACAAATAGGTAAATTGTGATATGACTAAAGAGTTAATCAGGGTGATTTTTCCACAAATAGACAGGTATTTTTCTTTCCATGGTAGCAAGATCTTATCTATTTTTCCTAACTTTCTATAAAAATGTATTGGAGTGAGATCATTTCTTTCTCCTGGGATTTGTATACCGAGTAAGTCCATATCTCCGCCAGACCATTTAAACGTTGTTTTGTTTTGTTTTGTTGTTGTGTTGTTGTTGTGCTGTGTTATTATGTTGTTGTGTTGTTGCATTGTTGTGCTGTGTTGTTCTGTTGTTGTGTTGTTACATTGTTGTGTTGTTGTGCTGTATTATTGTGTTATTATGTTGTTGTTTTGTTGTGTTGTTGTTGTGCTGTGTTATTATGTTGTTGTGTTGTTGCATTGTTGTGTTGTTGCATTGTTGTGCTGTGTTGTTCTGTTGTTGTGTTGTTACATTGTTGTGTTGTTGTGCTGTATTATTGTGTTATTATGTTGTTGTTTTGTTGTGTTGTTGTTATGCTGTGTTATTTTGTGGTTGTGTTGTTGTGTTGTTGCATTGTTGTGTTGTTTTGCTGTGTTATTTTGTGGTTGTGTTGTTGTGTTGTTGCATTGTTGTGTTGTTGTGCTGTGTTATTGCGTTGTTGTGCTGTGTTATTGTGCTATTGTTGTGTTTTGTTGTTGCATTGTTGTGTTGTTGTGCTGTATTGTTGTGTTGTTGTGCTGTGTTATTGTGCTATTGTGTTATCGTGTTATCGTGTTGTTGTGTTGTATTATTGTGTTGTTGTGCTGTGTTATTATGTTATCGTGTTATCGTGTTGTTGTGTTGTATTATTGTGTTGTTTTGCTGTGTTATTATGTTGTGTTATCATGTTGTTGTGTTATCGTGTTGTTGTGTTGTTGTTATTGTTGTGTTGTTGTGTTGTGTTATTATGTTATTGTGTTATCGTGTTGTTGTGTTGTTGTTATTGTGTTATCGTGTTATTGTGTTGTTGTGTTGTTGTTATTGTTGTGTTGTTGTGTTGTTGTTATCGTGTTATCGTGTTGTTGTGTTGTTGTTATTGTTGTGTTATTGTGTTATTGTGTTATCGTGTTGTTGTTATTGTTGTGTTGTTGTGCTGTGTTGTGTTGTTGTTATCGTGTTATCTTGTTGTTGTGTTGTTGTTATTGTTGTGTTGTTGTGTTGTGTTATTGTGTTATTGTGTTATCGTGTTGTTATTGTTGTGTTGGAAATTCATTGGAGCTAGCAAGTGTTCATGTTGGATAATTTCAAGTACTGCCCCCCCCAGTTTCAATGTTTTGTGCCCCCAGAACATGTCCCAGGTGTTCAGAGTTCTGCTTAGTGTTTGACTATTTATATCATAAACCCTGTTGGTGCACAGTCCACCTGTAATGACATTATGTGGCCTTGTTGGCAATATATACATCATCATTGTCTTGATTACACAGAATAGTTATTGTTCTGTTGTGTTGTGTTGCTGTGTTGTATTGTGTTGTTCTGTTGTGTTGTTGTATTGTGTTGTTGTGTTGTTGTGTTGTGTTGTTTTGTTGTTCTATTGTGTTGTTGTGTTCTATTATGTTGTTGTGTTGTTGTGTTCTATTGTGTTGTTGTGTTGTTGTGTTGTTGTGTTCTATTGTGTTGTTGTGTTTTGTTGTATGATGTTGTTATAGTGTTGTTGTGTTCTATTGTGTTGTTGTGTTGTTTTGTTGTATGATGTTGTTATAGTGTTGTTGTGTTCTATTGTGTTGGTGTGTTGTGTGCTTGTGTTCTATTGTGTTGTTGTTGTGTTGTTGTGTTCTATTGTGTTGTTGTTGTGTTGTGTTTTTGTGTTGTGTTGTGTTGATGTGTTGTGTTGTTGTATTATGTTGTTGTTGTGTTGTATTGTGTTGTCTTGTTGTATTGTCTGATTCCCACCTGGTTCCCGGAGATCATGACTGTTCCTGGGGAGGGGCTTGGTCGATATGGAACAGTGGCCCCCTTCGGAGGGGACTGGATACAGGAGGAGAAAGCAAAGAGCATAAAGACAAGAAGGTTTTTTACTAAACATCGCAGCACAATAAAACATGGTAGTATAGCCTTAGGACAGATGAGTTGCAGAAGGTTGGGGCCAACAGACATGGGTTCAAATATTATTTGAAATGTTTTAAATTTCTTTTGAACATTTCTTTCATTCTGGCCGTACTACCTGGTGGGGAAACAGCGTTTCGAATGATTTCAAATAGTATTTGAATCCAGGTCTGGGGACCAAAAAAACTATCAATATGGTGGATTTCAGATGACTAGATAAGGACAAAACAAAAACAGTATTCAGACAAAGTAGACGTATCTCTGAAATGCTTTGATTCCACAATTACATGAAAGCGCATGCTTGGATAGGGTCAGTGTTTTCTCCAGCAGAGATTAAGGTGCCTAGAATAACAATGAGTTGTTAAATCCTCAGATTCTTCTGTTTTTTTGGCATTCAGGCTCATCCTCTTTAAGTAGAGTCTTCTGGCTGCGGCGGGATAGTTCTCAAGATTGAGAGGGTATCGATTTTTTAGAAATGTAGAAATATCTTCACTTCGAAAACATTGATTGATTGTATTTATCTTCAAATAGAAATATTTGTTATGTACTACTGGAGATCTGACAGAGTATTGATTATAGGCTTATCAATTCATTACTATTAAGTTTCTCTTATTTGTTCATTTTTGAACATAAATCCTTTGATATTGATAATTTTATACATTTGCTTAAATCAATTATGATACATTGATCTGTCTGGTTCCTCCGTGTCTGTGGCTGGTAATACCAGGATCCTTTTCCGGGCAATCTAGTGATCTGCACGTTACAAACAAACAACCGTGCTTTCACGACCTGTGGTCTAATCTGTCAATAAAAGTTCACAAGTAGTAAAAGGGGTCAGGGGTCAGGGATCAGGGCGATGAGGAAGTGTACACCACCTCGAGAATGACAGTGCAGATGAGCTTGACACATTGGATGATGGCGTCTTGGGTCCCGGATATCGTCACACCTCTCTCAGTGGAGTTGGGAAGGAGGTCTCCCGCTACCTGTACTTGTGCCCCCGTGGTCTGTTTAAGATGACAATGGGAAACATGATGTGTGAAAGAGCCAGAAGAGGACTGGTCAACCTTCTCTGAGCCTGATTCCTCTCTAGGTTTCTTCCTAGGTTCCTACCTTCTAGTTTGTCCTAGCCACTGTGCTTCTGCTTCTGCATTGCTTGCTGTTTTTGGGGGTTTTGGCTAGGTTTCTCTAAAAGCACTCTTTGTGTAAACTGCTAAAAAGGCTTTATGAAATACAGTTGATTGATTGATTGATCAATGGCCATTTTGTTGATGTACGCAACATATACATAATAAAGTATACAATATAAATGGGACTCCAAACAGCCTCTGACTCTCTCTAACCACCTCTTCTTCATTACACTGAGCTGTAAGATCAACAACTAATCCACCATATTGGTTTCAGTTCAGATGTTTAGAAAGGAGAGGAGGAGAGGACAGATGTTTAGAAAGGAAAGGACAGATGTTTAGAAAGGAGAGGAGGAGAGGACAGATGTTTAGAAAGGAGAGGAGGAGAGGACAGATGTTTAGAAAGGAGAGGAGGAGAGGACATATGTTTAGAAAGGGGAGAACAGATGAGAGGAGGAGAGGACAGATGTTTATAAAGGAGAGGAGGAGAGGACATATGTTTAGAAAGGAGAGGAGGAGAGGACATATGTTTAGAAAGGGGAGAACAGATGTTTAGAAAGGGGAGGAGGAGAGGACAGATGTTTATAAAGGAGAGGAGGAGAGGACATATGTTTAGAAAGGGGAGGAGGAGAGGACAGATGTTTATAAAGGAGAGGAGGAGAGGACAGATGTTTAGAAAGGGGAGGAGGAGAGGACAGATGTTTATAAAGGAGAGGAGGAGAGGACAGATGTTTATAAAGGAGAGGAGGAGAGGAAAGATGTTTATAAAGGAGAGGACAGATGTTTAGAAAGGAGAGGAGGAGAGGACAGATGTTTATAAAGGAGAGGACAGATGTTTATAAAGGAGAGGACAGATGTTTATAAAGGAGAGGACAGATGTTTATAAAGGAGAGGAGGAGAGGACAGATGTTTATAAAGGAGAGGAGGAGAGGACAGATGTTTAGAAAGGAGAGGAGGAGAGGACAGATGTTTAGAAAGGGGAGGAGGAGAGGACAGATGTTTATAAAGGAGAGGAGGAGAGGACAGTTGTTTAGAAAGGAGAGGAGGAGAGGACAGATGTTTAGAAAGGGGAGGAGGAGAGGACAGATGTTTATAAAGGAGAGGAGGAGAAGACAGATGTTTAGAAAGGGGAGGAGGAGAGGACAGATGTTTATAAAGGAGAGGAGGAGAGGACATATGTTTAGAAAGGGGAGAAGGAGAGGACAGATGTTTAGAAAGGAGAGGAGGAGAGGACAGATGTTTATAAAGGAGAGGACAGATGTTTATAAAGGAGAGGACAGATGTTTATAAAGGAGAGGACAGTTGTTTATAAAGGAGAGGACAGATGTTTATAAAGGAGAGGAGGAGAGGACAGATGTTTAGAAAGGAGAGGAGGAGAGGACATATGTTTATAAAGGAGAGGACAGATGTTTAGAAAGGTGAGGACAGATGTTTAAGCAAGTGAGACAGAGCCACACTCACCTCTCTGATCTCCTTGATCTTGGAGCCGCCCTTCCCGATGAGAGAACCGCATTGGCTGGCAGGAATGACCAAACGTAGGGTGACGGGGGGCTTGCTGGTGACCGTGCCATTGGCTACCAGAGTTGTGAGGTCCTGGAGGAAACAAACATGAAGTGTTTTGGATTCACTATTCAAGTGTCACTCGTCAATTAAAACAACAGTTGGCCTAAAAGAAAGCAAGCTAAAGCGACATTAATGAACCCTGAATAAACTTCGCAGTACACTATACCTTAACATCATATAGTCAAGACCTGGTGTTGTACGACTGCTCTCTGAAGCTATACAACCAGGGGTTGGATAAACGTTGGTCAAGATGAGTGGTGACTAGTAACATACTCCACATCCCTGTACACAAACCTCCTATACAAACATCTAATCAATATAACCATCGGAGAGTTTACACATCAACGATCCAAATCAGGGAAAGGTTAGCGCTCAATCTCTTTCTGCTGTCTCTATCGATTCCCATATAGATCACATACAATATTTACCCTGTTGGTCAGATCTATTCACCTTTAGAAATGACATTATGTCTCTCCCTCTATTTTATGTTCCTTTAGATGTAGATTGTGACTCTCTTGGCTAAGGCCCTGTGACCTGGCCAGAAAAACTCAGGCTACTAATCTCTATGTCTGACCAGTGGCTGTGACCTGGCCTGAAAAACTCAGGCTACTAATCTCTATGTCTGACCAGTGGCTGTGACCTGGCCAGAAAAACTCAGGCTACTAATCTCTATGTCTGACCAGTGGCTGTGACCTGGCCAGAAAAACTCAGGCTACTAATCTCTATGTCTGACCAGTGGCCTGTGACCTGGCCAGGTAAACTCAGGCTAATAATCTCTACAGTATGTTTGACCAGTGGCCTGTGACCGGGCCAGGTAAACTCAGGCTAATAATCTCTACAATATGTTTGACCAGTGGCCTGGGACCTGGCCAGGTAAACTCAGGCTAATAATCTCTACAGTATGTTTGACCAGTGGCCTGTGACCTGGCCAGGTAAACTCAGGCTAATAATCTCTACAGTATGTTTGACCAGTGGCCTGTGACCTGGCCAGGTAAACTCAGGCTAATAATCTCTACAGTATGTTTGACCAATGGCCTAGAAATAGTCTTTCTCACACAGAGACAGACTTTTCATTCCCACGCTCACTCTCACTCTCACTCTGACTCTGACTCTGACTCTCACTCTGACTTTCACTCTGACTCTGACTCTCACTCTGACTCTCACTCCCACTCTGACTGTGACTCTCACTCTCACTCTTACTCTGACTCTCACTCTCACTCTCATTCTGACTCCAACTCTCACTCTCAATCTCACTCCCACTCCCACTCTGACTCTGACTCTGACTCTCACTCTGACTCTCACTCTCACTCTGACTCTCACTCTGACTCTGACTCTCACTCTCACTCCCACTCTCACTCCCACTCTGACTCTCACTCTGACTATTGCCTTAATTTAGGTAATAAATATAATCCTAAATCATGGCCCCAACATTGCACACATCAATTAGCCCTAGCAGGACTTCGGTAGCATTTAACATGTAAATAGCCTGGCCATCACGTGACGCTAGAGGCTACATGAACTGAACCACTGTTACGGTTCCTTTACTTAGGCCTACTCTCCCAATGTGCAATGTTCTCTCCAAATACAATGTGAGTATAAATTATCAAGGGGTTGGGCATATTTCTCTCAGTCTCAGTCTCAGTCTCTGTCTCTGTCTCTGTCTCTGTCTCTGTCTCTGTCTCTGTCTCTCTCTCTCTCTCTGTCTCTCTCTCTCTCTGTCTCTCTCTCTCTCTCTGTCTCTGTCTCTGTTTCTGTCTCTGTCTCTGTCTCTGTCTCTGTCTCTGTCTCTGTCTCTGTCTCTGTCTCATTCTTAGTGGTATGATGGTATGGAAATTAGGTTTTAGGCCTAGGTCTCAATCTCCACATGAACAGACTATATAATGAATGTCTGATACATTGCTTGATTCTAAGCGTTAAGCAGAATTGGATCGTAGAATTATATACACTTTCTCAGCTGAGAGAGATAAAACGGCAATGAAGGTATATTAATCGGTTGTTTAGAACGAATGAGCAGGCATATATTTTTGTAACAGTAGAAGCAAAACGCTTTTTATGTCTTCAGAGGAAGATTTCATGTTTGGGTAGCTTAGTTGATATTGGCTCTTCTTCTCACTCTGCCAAATGTTTGGTTAGCAGTAGGCGGTTGGTACTGGCTCTTCTTCTCACTCTGCCAAATGTTTGGTTAGCAGTAGGCGGTTGGTACTGGCTCTTCTTCTCACTCTGCCAAATGTTTGGTTAGCAGTAGGCGGTTGGTACTGGCTCTTCTTGTGTTTTTTTCTTCTTCCATTGCTCTGTTCTCTGTGTGTGTTTAAGAGTTACAGAACACCAACTATTACACAGAGTTGGTTTATTTCTAGGGGAGAATCAGACATACACTGTGCTGATCTGTTCATAGCAAAAACCAGGAAGGAAAGAGACACAGCTGAATGGAGCTCCTTATGAATTACAGACTAAATATGCTCTTCATCACAGTAACATGTTCTACATCACTATATCCTGCTCTTCATCACTGTAAAGTGTTCTACATCCTTATAGCGTGCTCTTCATCACCGTAAAGTGTTCTACATCCTTATATCCTGCTCTTCATCACAGTAACATGTTCTACATCCTTATAGCGTGCTCTTCATCACAGTAACGTGTTCTACATCACTATATCCTGCTCTTCATCACAGTAACATGTTCTACATCACACACCTGAGCTAGAGCAGTGCTCCAGGCCCCCCTAGGGTTACTATGACAACTCTGTCCTCACTGTGAAGGGATGAAAGGAGATAACAGTGGGGCGGAGAGAGGAGATTCTTGCTAGATTTCTATTAGTATTTGTGAGACAGAGGGTGAGAGAGGGAGAGAGAGAGAGAGAGAGAGAGAGGGAGAGAGAGAGAGAGAGAGAGAGACAGGAAGAGAAAATCCCTACTGGATGTTTAATGAATACCACACTAACAGCATTTTAAACTAACAGCATTTTAAACCGCACTAACAGCATATAAATTAATGTTACACTTAACTCAGTCAGCTCACTGATCAAGGTCTATTGAATTGACCTAGCAGCAACATCCTCAGAAATCATTCAAAGACTTGATATGTACTGTAACACAACAAACCCTTGATTTCATGAAACTGTTCTGTATGTGGATGAGAGTACTGTACTGCAACCCTCCTCTATTTAACACCTAGCACACCTGAATGTCAACTAACCTGAATGTCAACTAACCTGAATGTCAACTAACCTGAATGTCAACTAACCTGAATGTCAACTAACCTGAATGTCAATTTACCTGAATGTCAATTTACCTGAATGTCAATTTACCTGAATGTCAACTAACCTGAACCTTAACTAATCGAGCAAGTTAGAAAGAGAGGGAGAGCTTCCTGTCTGGCCTTTTCACTTTGATTGTGACAGACAGATAGAAAGAGAGACAGACACAGAGAGACAGACAGACAAAGACAGACACAGAGGGACAGACAGACAGACAGACAGACAGACAGACAGACAGACAGACAGACACAGACGGACAGACAGACAGGCAGAGAGAGAGAGAGAGAGAGAGAGAGAGAGACAGACACAAAGAGACAGGGGGACAAACACCTGCCTGCAGGTGACAGCATTCCCTCCCACATATGCCCCCCTAGGCACAACTATGACAAAGTAACAAACAAAAACGGGTCACAACTCCTGCAGCTCTGTCGCACGCTGGGTATGTACATAGTCAATGGTAGGCTTCGAGGGGACTCCTATGGTAGGTACACCTATAGCTCATCTCTTGGCAGTAGTACTGTAGACTACTTTATCACTGACCTCAACCCAGAGTCTCTCAGAGCGTTCACAGTCAGCCCACTGACACCCCTATCAGACCACAGCAAAATCACAGTCTACTTGAACAGAGCAATACTCAATCATGAGGCATCAAATCCAAAGGAACTGAGTAACATTAAGAAATGCTATAGATGGAAGGAAGGCAGTTTGGAAACCTACCAAAAAACAATTAGGCAACAACAAATTTAATCCCTTCTAGACAATTTCCTGGGTAAAACGTTCCACTGTAATAGTGAAGGTGTAAACTTGGCAGTAGAATATCTTAACAGTATATTTGACCTCTCAGCTTCCCTATCCATTATAAAAATCTCAAATAGAAAACCGAAGAAAATGAACAACAATGACAAATGGTTTGATGAAGAACGCAAAAATCTAAGAAAGAAATTGAGAAACCTGTCCAACCAAAAACATAGAGACCCGGAAAACCTGAGTCTATACCTTCACTATGGTGAATCACTAAAACAATACAGAAATACACTACGGAAAAAGAAGGAACAGCACGTCAGAAATCAGCTCAATGTAATTGAAGAATCCATAGACTCTAACCACTTCTGGGAAAATTGGAAAACACTAAACAAACAACAACACGAATAATTATCTATCCAAAATGGAGATGTATGGGTAAACCACTTCTCCAATCTTTTTGGCTCTATAACAAAGAATAAAGAGCAAAAACATATACATGATCAAATACAAATCTTAGAATCAACTATTAAAGACTACCAGAACCCACTGGATTCTCCAATTACCTTGAATGAGCTACAGGACAAAATAAAAACCCTCCAACCCAAAAAGGCCTGCGGTGTGAATGGTATCCTTAATGAAATGATCAAATATACAGACAACAAATTCCAATTGGCTATACTAAAACTCTTTAACATCATCCTTAGCTCTGGCATCTTCCCCAATATTTGGAACCAAGGACTGATCACCCCAATCCACAAAAGTGGAGACAAATTTGACCCCAATAACTCCCTTGGAATATGCGTCAACAGTAACATTGGGAAAATCCTCTGCATTATCATTAATAGCAGACTTGTACATTTCCTCAATGAAAACAATGTACTGAGCAAATGTCAAATTGGCTTTTTACCAAATTACCGTATAACAGACCATGTATTCACCCTACACACCCTAATTGACAACCAAACAAACCAAAACAAAGGCAAAGTCTTCTCATGCTTTGTTGATTTCAAAAAAGCCTTCGACTCAATTTGGCATGAGGGTCTGCTATACAAATTGATGGACAGTGGTGTTGGGGGTAAAACATACGACATTATAAAATCCATGTACACAAACAACAAGTGTGCGGTTAAATTTGGCAAAAAACACACACATTTCTTCACACAGGGTCGTGGGGTGAGACAGGGATGCAGCTTAAGCCCCACCCTCTTCAACATACATATCGACGAATTGGCGCAGGCACTAGAAAAGTCTGCAGCACCCGGCCTCACCCTACTAGAATCTGAAGTCAAATGTCTACTGTTTGCTAATGATCTGGTGCTTCTGTCACCAACCAAGGAGGGCCTACAGCAGCACCTAGACATTCTGCACAGATTCTGTCAGACCTGGGCCCTGACAGTAAATCTCAGTAAGACCAAAATAATGGTGTTCCAAAAAAGGTCCAGTCGCCAGGACCACAAATACAAATTCCATCTAGACACCTTTGCCCTAGAGCACACAAAAAACTATACCTACCTTGGCCTAAACATCAGCACCACAGGTAACTTCCACAAAGCTGTGAACGATCTGAGAGACAAGGCAAGAAGGGCATTCTATGCCATCAAAAGCAATATACATTTCAACATACCAATTAGGATCTGGCTGAAAATACTTGAATCAGTCATAGAGTCCATTGCCCTTTATGGTTGTGAGGTCTGGTGTCCGCTCACCAACCAAGACTTCACAAAATGGGACAAACACCAAATGGAGATTCTGCATGCAGATTTCTGCAAAAATATCCTCCGTGTACAACGTAGAACACCAAATAATGCATGCAGAGCAGAATTAGGCCAATACCCACTAATTATCAAAATCCAGAAAAGAGCTGTTAAATTCTACAACCACCTAAAAAGAAGCGATTCCCAAACCTTCCACAACAAAGCCATCACCTACAGAGAGATGAACCTGGAGAAGAGTACCGTAAGGAAGCTGGTCCTGGGGCTCTGTTCACAAACACAAACACACCCTACAGAGCCCCAGGACAACAGCAAAATTAGACGCAACCAAATCATGAGAAAACAAAAAGATAATTACTTGACACATTGGAAAAAAACAGAGCAAACTAGAATGCTATTTGGCCCTAAACAGAGAGTACACAGTGGCAGATACCTGTCCACTGTGACTGACCCAAACTTAAGGAAAGCTTTGACTTTGTACAGACTTAGTGAGCATAGCCTTGCTATTGAGAAAGGCCGCCATAGACAGACCTGGCTCTCAAGAGAAGACAGGCTATGTGCACACTGCCCACAAAATTAGTTGGAAACTGAGCTGCACTTCCTAACCTCCTGTCCAATGTATGACCATATTAGAGACACATATTTCCCTCAAATTACACAGATCCACAAAGATTTCAAAAACAAATCCAATTTTGATAAACTCCCATATCTACTGGGGGAAATGTATAATGTATAATGTATAATATGACATTTGTAATGTCTTTATTGTTTTGAAATTTCTGTATGTGTAATGTTTACTGTTAATTTTTATTGTTTATTTCACTTTTGTATATTATCTACCTCACTTGCTTTGGCAATGTTAACACATGTTTCCCATGCCAATAAAGCCCATTGAATTGAATTGAATTGAATTGAGAGAGAGAGAGAGAGAGAGAGAGAGAGAGAGAGAGAGAGAGAGAGACAGAGAGACAGACAGACAGACTGACAGACTGACAGACAGACAGACAGACAGACAGACAGAGCGAGAGAGAGACAGACAGACAGAGTGACAGGCAGAGAGACATACCTCTTCCAGTTTGAGAGTGATCATAGTGAAGGCTCTGAAGACACAGTCTGTAGGTCCTGTAATAGTGATGATCCTCTCTGGACACGAGCCCTCTGAGATGTTGATACGGGCGCTGCTCTGTGATGTAGGGATAGAGGGATGGAGGGATGGAGAGGTGGGGAGGAGGAGAAGAGAACAGAAGACAACATTCATTCTGCTGCACTGCTTTGCACGTGTGTGAAGTGTGCAAGTGTGTGTGTGTGTGTGTGTGTGTGTGTGTGTGTGTGTGTGTGTGTGTGTGTGTGTGTGTGTGTGTGTGTGTGTGTGTGTGTGTGTGTGTGTGTGTGTGTGTGTGTGTGTGTGTGTGTGTGTGTGTGCATGTGTGTGAGATCTGAGCTAGCTGTGCAGTAGGAAGTAGGAGGAGCCATGCTAGGCCAGCTCTAGGCCCAGAGAGAGCTGAACCACTTCTTCAAAGAGCAGCCATGTTGTGTAGTGAACATCGTCATGTCCTTCAGTGGAACTACGCATGCACACACAGACACACACACGCACACGCATACACACACACGCATACACACACACACACGCATACAAACACACACTTACACACACACACACGCACGCACGCACACGCACGCACACACACACACACACACACACACACACACACACACACACACACACACACACACACACACACACACACACACACACACACACACACACACACACACACACACACACACACACACACACAGGCCTTTAATACTGAAATATGGAAACAGGAACAGGCCTTTAATACTGAAATATGCATGGGGAAATATTGTGTGTGTGAGCGTGTATGTGAATCTTTATTGAATGTAAGAAAGAAAGGAGATAGAGGGGAACAGAGGGAGAACAGGAAGAGAAAGGAGGGAGATGGAGAGAAAGGGGGAGAATGGAGGGAGAACGGAGGGAGATAGGAAGAGAAAGGAGGGAGATGGAGAGAAAGGGGGGAAATGGAGGGAGAAAGGAGGGAGACAGGGAGGAGAAAGGGGGAGAATGGAGAGAGACGGGGAGGAGAAAGGGGGAGAATGGAGGGAGAACAGGGAAAGAAATGGGAGAATGGAGGGAGAACAGGGAGGAAAAAGGGGGAGAACGGAGGGAGAAAAGGAGGAGAAAGGGGGAGAATGGAGGGAAAGGAAGCTGTGATAATGGAGGAGAAAGGAGAGAAAGGGGGAGAATGGGGGAGAAAGGAGGGAGACAGGGAGAGAAAGGGGGAGGATGGAGAGAGACAAGGAGGAGAAAGGGGGAGAATGAAGGGAGAACGGAGGGAGACAGGGAGAGAGCAGGAAGAGAAAGGGAGAGAACAGGAAGAGAAAGGGGGAGAACAGAGAAAGGGAGAGAAAGGGAGAGAACAGGAAGAGAAAGGGGGAGAACAGGAAGAGAAAGGGGGAGAACAGGAAGAGAAAGGGGGAGAACAGGAAGAGAAAGGGAGAGAACAGAAAGAGAAAGGGGGAGAACAGGAAGAGAAAGGGGGAGAACAGGAAGAGAAAGGGGGAGAACATGAAGATAAAGGGGGAGAACAGGAAGAGAAAGGGGGAGAACAGGAAGATAAAGGGGGAGAACAGGAAGAGAAAGGGGGAGAACAGGAAGATAAAGGGGGAGAACAGGAAGAGAAAGGGGGAGAACAGGAAGAGAAAGGGGGAGAACAGGAAGATAAAGGCAGAGAACAGGAAGATAAAGGGGGAGAACAGGAAGAGAAAGGGAGAGAACAGGGAGATAAAGGGGGAGAACAGGAAGGAGACAGGGAGAGAAAGGGGGGAACAGGAAGGAGACAGGAAGATAAAGGGGGAGAACAGGAGGATAAAGCGGGAGAACAGGAAGAGAAAGGGGGAGAACAGGAAGAGAAAGGGAGAGAACAGGAAGATAAAGGGGGAGAACAGGAAGGCTGTAATGATGGTGTTTTTATATCCTCCCTCCCCACTCTGAGTCTTTCAGCAAGCAGCTCATCTGAGGACTCACTGACAATGGCTAAAGATTTGTGTCTGTGTGCGTGTGTTTCGGCTGTGTGTGTGTGTGTCAACTCTTTTTGATTCCTTGGTGGGTGTGTGTTGGCTGTGTGTGTGTGTGTGTGTGTCTCGTCCGTGTGTGTGTGTGATTCATTGCATTACAAGGTTCCCAGGTCCTCTCCTGTCTGTTTCATTTACATGTGATCTCTGTCACTCTGTCTGCGAATGCCTGCATGAGTTGGTCTCAGCTCTGCGTGTGTGTGTATGCACGTCTGTGTCTGTCTCGTGTGTGTGTGTGTGTGTGATTCATTGTACTGCAGGGCTCCTAGCTCCTGTCTGTTTCTTCCGGTGTGTGTGTGTGTGTCTGTGCGTACGTGATCTCACTCAGGCTCTGGTCAATCTAAAGGACTCCCTGCTCTGCTTCTTCCCATGATAATGTTTTTATCTCCACCGTGGAGACAGATTTACTTTATCACAGCAATCTGATGTCAAATGTCTACTGTTTGCTGATTATCTGGGACTTCTGTCCCCAACCCAGGAGGGCCTACAGCAGCACCTAGATCTTCTGCACAGATTCTGCCAGACCTAGGCCCTGATAGACCTGGGCCCTGACAGACCTGGGCCCTGACAGACCTGGGCCCTGTCAGACCTGGACCCTGATAGACCTGGGCCCTGATAGACCTGGGCCCTGACAGACCTGGACCATGACAGACCTAGGCCCTGATAGACCTGGACCCTGATAGACCTGGGCCTTGACAGACCTGGGCCCTGACAGACCTGGGCCCTGTCAGAACTGGACCCTGATAGACCTGGGCCCTGATAGACCTGGGCCCTGACAGACCTGGACCATGACAGACCAAGGCCCTGACAGACCTGGACCCTGATAGACCTGGGCCCTGACAGACCTGGGCCCTGACAGACCTGGGCCCTGATAACCTGGACCCTGACAGACATGGACCACGACAGACCTAGGCCCTGATAGACCTGAGCCCTGTCAGACCTAGGCCCTGACAGACCTGGGACCTGACAGACCTGGGCCCTGACAGACCTGGACCCTGATAGACCTGGGCCCTGATAGACCTGGGCCCTGACAGATCTGGGACCTGACAGACCTGGGCCCTGACAGACCTGGGACCTGACAGACATGGGCCCTGACAAACCTGGGCCCTGACAGACCTGGACCACGACAGACCTAGGCCCTGATAGACCTGGACCCTGATAGACCTGGGCAGCCATTACATTTTCTTTAATGTTTCAGTCACCCATTATACTTTCATTAATGTTTCAGTCACCCATTATGCTTTTTTTCGTGTTTCAGTCAACCATTACATTTTCTTCCATGTTTCAGTCACCCATTATACTTTCTTCCATGTTTCAGTCACCCATTATAATTTCATTAATGTTTCAGTCACCCATTATACTTTCATTAATGTTTCAGTCACCCATTACATTTTCTTTAATGTTTCAGTCACCCATTATACTTTCTTCCATGTTTCAGTCACCCATTATACTTTCTTCCATGTTTCAGTCACCCATTATACTTTCATTAATGTTTCAGTCACCCATTATACTTTCATTAATGTTTCAGTCACCCATTATACTTTCATTAATGTTTCAGTCACCAATTATACTTTCATTAATGTTTCAGTCACCTATTATACTTTATTTAATGTTTCAGTCACCGATTATACTTTCATTAATGTTTCAGTCACCCATTATACTTTCATTAATGTTTCAGTCACCCATTATACTTTCATTAATGTTTCAGTCACCCATTATACTTTTATTAATGTTTCAGTCACTCATTATACTTTCTGTCATGTTTCAGTCACCCATTATACTTTCATTGATGTTTCAGTCACCCATTATACTTTCATTAATGTTTCAGTCACCCATTATACTTTCATTAATGTTTCAGTCACCCATTACATTTTCTTCCATGTTTCAGTCACCCATTATACTTTCTTCCATGTTTCAGTCACCCATTATACTTTCATTAATGTTTCAGTTACCCATTATACTTTCATTAATGTTTCAGTCACCCATTACATTTTTTTAAATGTTTCAGTCACCCATTATACTTTCATTAATGATTCAGTCACCCATTACATTTTCTTCCATGTTTCAGTCACCCATTATACTTTCTTCCATGTTTCAGTCGCCCATTATACTTTCATTAATGTTTCAGTCACCCATTATACTTTCATTAATGTTTCAGTCACCCATCGCATTTTATTTAATGTTTCAGTCACCCATTATATTTTCTTCCATGTTTCAGTCACCCCTTATACTTTCATTAATGTTTCAGTCACCCATTATACTTTTATTAATGTTTCAGTCACCCATTATACTTTCTGTCATGTTTCAGTCACCCATTATACTTTCATTAATGTTTCAGTCACCCATTACATTTTCTTCCATGTTTCAGTCACCCATTATACTTTCTTCCATGTTTCAGTCACCCATTATAATTTCATTAATGTTTCAGTCACCCATTATACTTTCATTAATGTTTCAGTCACCCATTACATTTTCTTTAATGTTTCAGTCACCCATTATACTTTCTTCCATGTTTCAGTCACCCATTATACTTTCTTCCATGTTTCAGTCACCCATTATACTTTCATTAATGTTTCAGTCACCCATTATACTTTCATTAATGTTTCAGTCACCCATTATACTTTCATTAATGTTTCAGTCACCAATTATACTTTCATTAATGTTTCAGTCACCTATTATACTTTATTTAATGTTTCAGTCACCGATTATACTTTCATTAATGTTTCAGTCACCCATTATACTTTCATTAATGTTTCAGTCACCCATTATACTTTCATTAATGTTTCAGTCACCCATTATACTTTTATTAATGTTTCAGTCACTCATTATACTTTCTGTCATGTTTCAGTCACCCATTATACTTTCATTGATGTTTCAGTCACCCATTATACTTTCATTAATGTTTCAGTCACCCATTATACTTTCATTAATGTTTCAGTCACCCATTACATTTTCTTCCATGTTTCAGTCACCCATTATACTTTCTTCCATGTTTCAGTCACCCATTATACTTTCATTAATGTTTCAGTTACCCATTATACTTTCATTAATGTTTCAGTCACCCATTACATTTTTTTTAATGTTTCAGTCACCCATTATACTTTCATTAATGATTCAGTCACCCATTACATTTTCTTCCATGTTTCAGTCACCCATTATACTTTCTTCCATGTTTCAGTCGCCCATTATACTTTCATTAATGTTTCAGTCACCCATTATACTTTCATTAATGTTTCAGTCACCCATCGCATTTTATTTAATGTTTCAGTCACCCATTATATTTTCTTCCATGTTTCAGTCACCCCTTATACTTTCATTAATGTTTCAGTCACCCATTATACTTTCATTAATGTTTCAGTCACCCATTATACTTTCTGTCATGTTTCAGTCACCCATTATACTTTCATTAATGTTTCAGTCACCCATTACATTTTCTTCCATGTTTCAGTCACCCATTATACTTTCTTCCATGTTTCAGTCACCCATTATACTTTCTTCCATGTTTCAGTCACCCATTATACTTTCATTAATGTTTTTAGTTACCCATTATACTTTCATTAATGTTTCAGTCACCCATTATACTTTCATTAATGTTTCAGTCACCCATTATACTTTCATTAATGATTCAGTCACCCATTACATTTTCTTCCATGTTTCAGTCACCCATTATACTTTCTTCCATGTTTCAGTCGCCCATTATACTTTCATTAATGTTTCAGTCACCCATTATACTTTCATTAATGTTTCAGTCACCCATTACATTTTCTTCCATGTGTCAGTCACCCATTATATTTTCTTCCATGTTTCAGTCACCCCTTATACTTTCATTAATGTTTCAGTCACCCATTATACTTTCATTAATGTTTCAGTCACCCATTTTACTTTCTGTCATGTTTCAGTCACCCATTATACTTTCATTAATGTTTCAGTCACCCATTACATTTTCTTCCATGTTTCAGTCACCCATTATACTTTCTTCCATGTTTCAGTCACCCATTATACTTTCTTCCATGTTTCAGTCACCCATTATACTTTCATTAATGTTTCAGTCACCCATTATACTTTCATTAATGTTTCAGTCACCCATTACATTTTTTAAAATGTTTCACTCACCTATTATACTTTCATTAATGTTTCAGTCACCCATTATACTTTCTTCCATGTCACCCATTATACTTTCTTCCATGTTTCAGTCACCCATTACATTTTCTTCCATGTTTCAGTCACCCATTATACTTTCTTCCATATTTCAGTCACCCATTATACTTTCATTAATGTTTCAGTTACCCATTATACTTTCATTAATGTTTCAGTCACCCATTATACTTTCATTAATGTTTCAGTCACCCATTATACTTTATTCCATGTTTCAGTCACCCATTACAATTTCTTCCATGTTTCAGTCACCCATTATACTTTCTTCCATGTTTCAGTCACCCATTATACTTTCATTAATGTTTCAGTTACCCATTATACTTTCATTAATGTTTCAGTCCCCCATTATACTTTCATTAATGTTTCAGTCACCCATTATACTTTCTTCCATGTTTCAGTCACCCATTACATTTTCTTCCATGTTTCAGTTACCCAGTATACTTTCTTCCATGTTTCAGTCACCCATTATACTTTCATTAATGTTTCAGTCACCCATTATACTTTCATTAATGTTTTAGTCACCCATTACATTTTATTCCATGTTTCAGTCACCCATTATACTTTCATTAATGTTTCAGTCACCCATTATACTTTCTGTCATGTTTCAGTCACCCATTATACTTTCATTAATGTTTCAGTCACCCATTATACTTTCATTAATGTTTCAGTCACCCATTATACTTTCATTAATGTTTCAGTCACCCATTGTACTTCCATTAATGTTTCAGTCACCCTTTATACTTTATTCCATGTTTCAGTCACCCATTATACTTCCATTAATGTTTCAGTCACCCATTACATTTTCTTCCATTTTCCAGTCACCCATTATACTTTTGTCCATGTTTCGGTCAACCATTATACCTTCATTAATGTTTCAGTTACCCATTATACTTTCTTCCATGTTTCAGTCACCCATTATACTTTCTTCCATGTTTCAGTCACCCATAATACTTTCATTAATGTTTCAGTCACCCATTATACTTTCATTAATGTTTCAGTCACCCATTACATTTTCTTTAATGTTTCAGTCACCCATTATACTTTCATTAATGTTTCAGTCACCCATTATACTTTCATTAATGTTTCAGTGACCCATTATACTTTCATTAATGTTTCAGTCACCCATTATACTTTCATTAATGTTTCAGTCACCCATTATACTTTCATTAATGTTTCAGTCACTCATTATACTTTCTGTCATGTTTCAGTCACCCATTATACTTTCATTAATGTTTCAGTCACCCATTATACTTTCATTAATGTTTCAGTCACCCATTACATTTTCTTCCATGCTTCAGTCACCCATTATACTTTCTTCCATGTTTCAGTCACCCATTATACTTTCATTAATGTTTCAGTCACCCATTACACTTTTATTAATGTTTCAGTCACCCATTATACTTTTATTAATGTTTCAGTCACCCATTATACTTTATTCCATGTTTCAGTCACCCATTACATTTTCTTTAATGTTTCAGTCACCCATTATACTTTCTTTAATGTTTCAGTCACCCATTATACTTTCTTCCATGTTTCAGTCACCCATTACATTTTCTTCCATGTTTCAGTCACCCATTATACTTTCTTCCATGTTTCAGTCACCCATTATACTTTCATTAATGTTTCAGTCACCCATTATACTTTCATTAATGTTTCATTCACCCATTATACTTTCTGTCATGTTTCAGTCACCCACTATACTTTATTCCATGTTTCAGTCACCCATTACATTTTCTTTAATGTTTCAGTCACCCATTATACTTTCATTAATGTTTCAGTCACCCATTATACTTTCTTCCATGTTTCAGTCACCCATTACATTTTTTTCCATTTTTTTTGTCACCCATTATACTTTCTTCCATGTTTCAGTCACCCATTATACTTTCATTAATGTTTCAGTCACCCATTATACTTTCATTAATGTTTCAGACACCCATTACATTTTCTTCCATGTGTCAGTCACCCATTATACTTTCATTAATGTTTCAGTCACGCATTATACTTTCATTAATGTTTCAGTCACCCATTATACTTTCTGTAATTTTTCAGTCACCCATTATATTTTCATTAATGTTTCAGTCACCCATTATACTTTCATTAATGTTTCAGTCACCCATTTTACTTCCATTAATGTTTCAGTCACCCATTACACTTTCTTCCATGTTTCAGTCACCCATTATACTTTCTTCCATGTTTCAGTCACCCATTATACTTTCATTAATGTTTCAGTCACCCATTACATTTTCTTCCATGTTTCAGTCACCCATTATACTTTCATTAATGTTCCAGTCACCCATTATACTTTTGTCCATGTTTCAGTCACCCATTATACTTTCATTAATGATTCAGTTACCCATTATACTTTCTTCCATGTTTCAGTCACCCATTATACTTTCTTCCATGTTTCAGTCACCCATTATACTTTCATTAATGTTTCAGTCACCCATTATACTTTCTTCCTTTTCACCCATTATACTTTCTTCCATGTTTCAGTCACCCATTATACTTTCTTTCATGTTTCAGTCACCCATTACATTTTCTTCCATGTTTCAGTCACCCATTACATTTTCTTCTGTGTTTTTCAGTGTCTTTCCATTTCACTTCACCTTCATAGCTTTGCAATCCTGTGCCACTTATTATGTTTGAGTGATTTTGTGGGTTTGTGCTGTGTATCGGTTGCCCTTGAGACTAAAATATTCATGCTTCCTCTTCCTGTCAGCGAAGATGCCGAGGTGCATTATATAGATAGATATAGGAGCGTAGGAAAATATGTGTTTGGTTTCAAGTTCTAGATGGAAATAAAGTATTTATGTGGATCCATCACAAACTGTAGAAACCAAGACGCTGAGTTATGGAGGTATATATAGAGGTACAAGACAAAATGTGTTGGGTTTCTCTTTAAGCTATATACCTAAATGTTTAAGTATGTACACTACCGATCAAAATATTTAGAACACCTACTCATTCAAGGGTTTTTCTTTCTTTTTTAAAACTATTTTCTACATTGTAGAATAACAGTGAAGACATCAAAACTATGAAATAGCACATATGGAATCATGTAGTAACCAAATAAGTGTTAAACAAATCAAAATATATTTTATATTTATGCCAAGAGTATGCAAAGCTGTCATCAAGGCAAAGGGTGGCTACTTTGAAGAATCTCAAATATAAAATATATTTTGATTTGTTCAACACTTTTTTGGTTACTAGATGACTCCATATGTGTTATTTAACAGTCCTGACGTCTTCACTGTTATTCTACAACGTACAAAAGAGTCCAAAAAGAAAGAAAAAGCCTTGAATGAGCAGGTGTTCTAAACCTTTTGACAGGTCGTGTGTGTGTATCCATGGATACTGTATCTCAATTTCAGGTGCGTAAGTACGGCAGGTTTAATAATGTAATAGAAAATATACCATTTAGAAAAAGGCTTTTATCAAAATCACCTTCCATCATTTGTTTTTAGTTATGGGCGGTCCCAGGAATCAAACCCACAATCGTGTAATTGTAAGCACCGTGTTTTACCAGCTGAGCTACAGAGGACCGTGTTACTACAGTATGTAATCTGGAGAACTTACCTCTTCTCGTATTTTCTTCACCGTCTCTCCTTTCTGTGGAGTGGAAAGACACAAACTTTTAGACACATTCAACAGGTTTTGTTTTAAGTTCTGTCCTTCACTCCTTCAAACTTCTCATTATTATTCAATGAGTTTGATGTGGTTAAATTATAAGTCCAACATATTTCAGACATACAACAGAATCCTTACTGTAACACACACGTTGGGAGGTTTGGTTTTTAGAAGTGAGTTCGGTAAACACTGCATTTCAATGTGTCCTTCATTGTCTTTTTATCTGACTTGGCTATAATGGAGGAATCCTAAAAGGAATATCAGATCCAGAGCAATTAGGCTTGTGCATGAATGTGTCTCTTGGGGAGCATTCTGTTCCTGTTGAGGGAACATAGATTGGTCGGTGGAGGAACCAATAACCCCTGAATGACTTTAACACAGAGTGAGAGAGAGAGAAAGAGAGAAAGAAAGAGAGAGAGACAGAGAGAGTGAGAGAAGGAGAGAGCGACACAGAGAGAGAGAGCGAGAGAGAGATATATATAGAGAGAGAGATAAAGAGAGAGATACAGAGAGACAGAGAGAGAGAGAGAGATACAGAGAGACAGAGAGAGAGGGAGAGAGAGAGAGAGAGAGAGAGAGAGAGAGAAGGAGAGAGCGAGAGAGAGATATAGAGCGAGAGATAGGGAGAGAGACAGAGAGAGAGAGAGAGACAGAGAGAGAGAGAGAGAGAGAGTTGTTCCTGTTGAGGGACAATAGATTGGTGTGGAGGAGGTGGAACCAATCACGTAAATAATCCAGTATCCAGCTGCTACAACATGGCAAACTGGTATTCTGTAAAATATGCAATCTGTGATATGTTGGCCTATTGTCATTTTGGACATACAAAAATATGATGTGTATTGAACACCCATGTTTTATAAGTTTAGTACACCTGTCAATCATCAATATAAATATAAAGCAAACCTAGTGGTGTGGTTGTCAGTTTGCTGTTTTTGGCCTTTAAATCACAGTGGAGGTAGAAGAACTACAGTAGAGTACACATCCATCCACTCTGAGCACCTGATTGCTTTCGATGGTCTGACTGGTTTGGACTGTTCTAGATGGAATAGGACTGCCCCTGACAGCTCTATATGGAATAGGACTGCTCCTGACCGCTCTAGATGGAATAGGACTGCTCCTGACCGTTCAAGACCGAATAGGACTGCTCCTGACTGCTCAAGACCGAATAGGACTGCTCCTGACTGTTCAAGACGGAATAGGACTGCTCCTGACTGTTCTAGATGGAATAGGACTGCTCCTGACCGCTCTAGATGGAATCGGACTGCTACTGACCGCTCTAGATGGAATAGGACTGCTCCTGACTGTTCTAGATGGAATAGGACTGCTCCTGACAGCTCTAGATGGAATAGGTCTGCTCCTTACTGCTCTGGAAGGAATAGGATTGATCCTGACTATTCTAGATGGAATAGGACTGCTCCTGACTGTTCTAGACGGAATAGGACTGCTCCTGACTATTCTAGATGGAATACGACTGCTCCTGACTATTATAGGCGGAATAGGACTGCTCCTGACTGTTCTAGAAGGAATAGGACTGCTCCTGACTATTCTAGATGGAATAGGATTCCTCCTGACTATTCTAGATGGAATAGGACTGCTCCTGACTATTATAGATGGAATAGGACTGCTCCTGACCATTCTAGATGGAATAGGACTGGTCCTGACCATTCTAGGCGGAATAGGACTGCTCCTGACTGTTCTAGACGAAATAGGAATGCTCCTGACTGTTCTATATGGAATAGGACTGCTCCTGACCATTCTAGACTGAATAGGACTGCTCCTGACCGCTCTAGATGGAATAGGACTGCTCCTGACCGCTCTAGATGGAATAGGATTGTTCTTAACTGCTCTAGATGGAATAGGACTACTCTTGAGTGCTGTTGATGGAATAGGACTGCTCCTGACTGCTTTATATGGAATAGGACTGCCCCTGACAGCTCTATATGGAATAGGCCTGCTCCTGATTGCTCTAGATGGAATAGGACTGCTCCTGATAGCTCTAGATGGAATAGGACTGCTCCGGACAGCTCTATATGGAATAGGACTGCTCCTGATTGCTCTAGATGGAATAGGACTGCTCCTGCTCCTGCTCCTGCTCCTGTTTCTGTGTGTGTCCATCTGATTGTTTGTGTGTGTGTGTGTGTGTGTGTGTGTGTGTGTGTGTGTGTGTGTGTGTGTGTGTGTGTGTGTGTGTGTGTGTGTGTGTATATGTGTGTATCTGTGTGTGTGTGTGTCCATCTGTATGTGTGTGTGTGTGTGTGTGTACCTGTGTGCGTGTCTTCGTGCTTGTCTGTATGTGTGTCTATGTGCGTGTCTGTGTGTGCATGTGCGTGTGCGTGTTTGTGTGTGTGTGTCTGTGTGTGCGTGTGTGTGTGTGCGTGTGTGTGTGTGTGTGTGTCAGAGTTATTTTAGCAGCAGGGTAAATCCCTGAGCCAGACAAGCTCTAATGTCTGCAGGCAGGCCGGTTCTACTGTTCTACTGTTCTACTCTTCCACTGTTCTGCTGTTCTACTGTTCTACTGTTCTGTTGTTCCACTGTTCCACTGTTCTACTGTTCTATTGTGGATCTGGACTCCGTCTCCTACTATAGTACAGTACGTGGAGAACTAGCTAGATGAAATGACTGGCTCAGGTGTATTGTCAGCAGGTTAGCTGGAGGTCAGCCCTCAGGATAAGCTCTGATGTCTGATATCTACAGGGCCCTCTCTCTCTCTGTGTGTGTGTGTGTGTGTGTGTGTGTGTGTGTGTGTGTGTGTGTGTGTGTGTGTGTGTGTGTGTGTGTGTGTGTGTGTGTGTGTGTGTGTGTGTGTGTGTGTGTGTTAGAGAGGTGTATTAGCAGCAGGTTAGCTGGATGTCAGCCCTCAGGACAAGCTCTGATGTCTGCATTGGCTCTGCTGGGTAGTGCTGGGTAGAGCCAAGGACACACAGCCACTGTACGGCTGCAGTATGTACAGTACACTGCCTGGCTGTATGCCTGTGAGTTACAGTACACTGCCTGGTTGTATGCCTGTGATCTACAGTACACTGCCTGGCTGTATGCCTGTGAGTTACAGTACACTACCAGGTTGCATGCCTGTGAGTTACAGTACACTGCCTGGCTACATGCCTGTGAGTTATAGTACACTGCCTGGCTGCATGCCTGTGAGTTATAGTACACTGCCTGGCTGCATGCCTGTGAGTTATAGTACACTGCCTGGCTGCATGCCTGTGAGTTACAGTACACTGCCTGGCTGCATGCCTGTGAGTTACAGTACACTGCCTGGCTGCATGCCTGTGAGTTATAGTACGCTGCCTGGCTACATGCCTGTGAGCTACAGTACACTGCCAGGTTGCATGCCTGTGAGTACGCCACAGGGTTGAGTGTAGTGTGCAGTCATCAACCTTTAACGTTGTTCTCACTGTTCAGGACCACACTGAAGATCAGGACTGAAGGCGTTTGTCTGTCAGTTAATAACAGAGTACTGTACCTTTTCTTCGTGGCTCCTCATGATCACTGGAGTCTCTAGTATCTAGATTACAAGTACAACTTGATGTTGACGCAGGAGCCAGACATCATACTAATATCATATAATTCCTCCTCAAATGTATTTAAAATGATACTATGTTAAGAAAGAGGAGATGCTACTGAACAGCACCTGAGAGAGCTGTTATAGGAGCTGATTACTACTGAACAGCACCTGAGAGAGCTGTTATAGGAGCTGATTACTACTGAACAGCACCTGACAGAGCTGTTATAGGAGCTGATTACTACTGAACAGCACCTGAGAGAGCTGTTATAGGAGCTGATTACTACTGAACAGCACCTGACAGAGCTGTTATAGGAGCTGATTACTACTGAACAGCACCTGACAGAACTGTTATAGGAGCTGATTACTATTGAACAGCACCTGACAGAGCTGTTATAGGAGCTGATTACTACTGAACAGCACCTGAGAGAACTGTTATAGGAACTGATTACTACTGAACAGCACCTGACAGAGCTGTTATAGGAACTGACTTCTACTGAATATGACCTGATGGAAACAATAACCTCACCCAGGAACTCTGTATGTGTAGTCAGTGTACACCAGAGCCTTATATTTGGATAATCAATATTAAGGCTCTGGTCTACACGATTGTGCCAACCGATTCACAGACCACAGGGATGACGACATAGGGGGAGGGGGAGGGAGGGAGACAGTGAGAGAAAGGAGAGGGAGAGGGGGAAGAGAGAGAGAGGATGAGGGAGAGGATGAGGGAGAGGATGAGAGAGAGAGAGAGAGAGAGAGAGAGAGAGAGAGAGAGAGAGAGAGAGAGAGATAGAGAGACAGACAGACAGACAGACAGACAGACAGACAGACAGACAGACAGACAGACAGACAGACAGACAGACAGGGAATTGGAGGGGTGAGAGACAGAGAGAAACAGACATAGAATTGGAGGGGTGAGAGACAGAGAGAAAGAGACAGAGAATTGGAGGGGTGAGAGACAGAGAGAAAGAGACAGAGAATTGGAGGGGTGAGAGACAGAGAGAAACAGACAGAGAATTGGAGGGGTGAGAGAGACAGAGAGAGACAGAGAGAGACAGAGAGAGACAGACAGAGAATTGGAGGGGTGAGAGACAGAGAGAGACAGAGAGAGACAGTGAGAGACAGAGAGAAACAGAGAGAGACAGAGAGAGACAGAGAGAAACAGACAGAGAATTGGAGGGGTGAGAGACAGAGAGAGACAGAGAGAGACAGAGAGAGACAGACAGAGAATTGGAGGGGTGAGAGACAGAGAGAGACAGAGAGAGACAGTGAGAGACAGAGAGAAACAGAGAGAGAGAGAGAGACAGAGAGAAACAGACAGAGAATTGGAGGGGTGAGAGACAGAGAGAAAGAGACAGAGAATTGGAGGGGTGAGAGACAGAGAGAAACAGAGAGAGACAGAGAGAGACAGAGAGAGACAGAGAGAGACAGAGAGAGACAGAGAGAGTATTGGAGGGGTGAGAGGCAGAGAGAGACAGAGAGAGACAGAGACAGACAGAGAATTGGAGGGGTGAGAGGCAGAGAGAAACAGACAGAGAATTGGAGGGGTGAAAGACAGAGAGAAACAGACAGAGAATTGGAGGGGTAAGAGACAGAGAGAGAGACAGAGAGAGACAGAGAGAGACAGAGACAGACAGACAAAGAATTGGAGGGGTGAGAGACAGAGAGAAACAGAGAGAGACAGACAGAGAATTGGAGGGGTGAGAGGCAGAGAGAAACAGACAGAGAATTGGAGGGGTGAGAGACAGAGAGAAACAGACAGAGAATTGGAGGGGTGAGAGACAGAGAGAGAGACAGAGAGAGACAGAGAGAGACAGAGAGAGAATTGGAGGGGTGAGAGACAGAGAGAGACAGAGAGAGACAGAGAGACAGAGAGACACAGAGATACAGACAGACAGAGAATTGGAGGGGTGAGAGACAGAGAGAAACAGAGAGAGACAGAGATACAGACATAATTAGAATTGGAGGGGTGAGAGACAGAGAGAAACAGAGAGAAACAGAGAGAGACAGAGAGAAACAGAGAGAAACAGAGAGAAACAGAGAGCGAGAGAAAGGCTGCGTCTCACCTTTCCGATGATGCTGCCAACTTCCTGCAAAAGGAAAGAAAGGAAAATGTCACTATATTGATTTAATCCTGTCAGGAGTCATCTAGTGGTCAAGTTGCTCTCTGGGGTGGTAGACCACTGTAACACTACACCACCATACCACCTAAGACAGTCACTAGACCCCCCTAGACAGTCACTAGACCACCCCAGAAAGTCACTAGACCCCCCTAGACAGCCACTAGACCACCCCAGAAAGTCACTAGACCCACCTAGACAGCCACTAGACCACCCCAGACAGTCACCAGACCACTAGACAACTAGACCAGCCCAGACAATCACCAGACCACTAGACCACTATACCACCCCAGACAGTCACTAGACCACCCCAGACAGTTACCAGACCACTAGACCACTATACCACCCCAGACAGTCACTAGACCACTAGACCACTAGACCACTATACCACCACAGACAGTCACCAGACCACTATACCACTAGACCACTATACCACCCCAGACAGTCACTAGACCCCCTAGACAGCAATTAGACCACCCCAGACAGCCACTATACCACCCCAGACATTCACTAGACCCCCCTAAACAGCCACTAGACCACTATACCACCCCAGACAGCCACTAGACCACTAGAACACTAGACCACTAGACCACTAGAACACTATACCACCCAGACAGTCACCAGACCACTACACCACCCCAGACACCCACTAGACCACTAGAACACTATACCACTATAACAGTAGACCACTAGAACACTAGACTACCCCAGACAGTCACCAGACCACTAGACCACTAGAACACTATAACCACCCCGGACAGCCACTTCCCACTAGAACACTAGAACACTATACCACTAGACCACCCCAGACAGTCACCAGACCACTAGACCACACCAGGCAGCCACTAGACCACTAGACCACTAGAACACTAGACAACTAGAACACTATACCACTATACCACTAGAACACTATACCACTATACCACTAGACCACTAGAACACTAGATCACTAGACAACTAGAACACTATACCACTATACCACTAGAACACTATACCACTATACCACTAGACCACTACACCACTATACCACTATACCACTAGACCACTAGAACACTATACCACGATACCACTAGACCACTAGAACACTAGACAACTAGAACAGTAGACCACTATACCACTAGAACACTATACCACTAGAACACTAGACCACTATACCACTAGACCACTATACCACCCCAGACAGTCACCAGACTGCTAGACCACCCCAGACAGTCACCAGACCACTAGACCAATAGACCACTATGTCACCCCAGACAGTCACCAGACCACTAGACCACCCCAGACAGTCACCAGACCACTAGACCACTAGACCACTATACCACCACAGACAGTCACCAGACCACTAGACCACTAGACCACCCCAGATAGGCACTAGACCACTAGACCACTATACCACCCAAGACAGCCACTAGACCACTAGAACACTAGACATCCCCAGACAGTCACTAGACCACTAGACAACTAGACCACTCCAGACAGCCACTAGACCACTAGACCACTAGACCACCCCAGACAGCCACTAGACCACTAGACCACCCCAGACAGCCACTAGACCACTAGAACACTAGATCACCCCAGACAGCTACTAGACCACCAGAACACTATACCACTATACCACTAGACCACTATACCACCCCAGACAGCCACTAGACCACTAGACCACTAGATCACCGCAGACAGTCACTAGACCACTATACCACTAGACCACTCCAGACAGCCACTGGACCACTAGAACACTAGACCACTCCAGACAGCCACTAGACCACTAGAACACTAGACCACCCCAGACAGCCACTAGACCACTAGATCACTCCAGACAGCCACTAGACAACTAGACCACTATACCACCCCAGACAGCCACTAGACCCCTAGACCACCCCAGACAGCCACTAGACCACTAGACCACCCCAGACAGCCACTAGACCACTAGACCACCCCAGACAGCCGCTAGACCCCTAGACCCCTAGACCACCCCAGACAGCCACTAGACCCCTAGACCACCCCAGACAGCCACTAGACCCCTAGACCACCCCAGACAGCCACTAGACCCCTAGACCACCCCAGACAGCCACTAGACCACTAGACCACCCCAGACAGCCACTAGACCCTAGACCACCCCAGACAGCCACTAGACCCCTAGACCACCCCAGACAGCCACTAGACCACTAGACCACCCCAGACAGCCACTAGACCACTATACCACTATACCACCCCAGACAGCCACTAAACCCCTAGACCACCCCAGACACCCCAGACAGACCACCCCAGACAGCCACTAGACCACTAGACCACCCCAGACAGCCACTAGACCCTAGGCCACCCCAGACAGCCACTAGATCACTATACCACCCCAGACAGCCACTAGACCACTAGTCCACCCCAGACAACCACTAGACCCCTAGACCACCCCAGACAACCACTAGACCACTAGACCACCCCAGACAACCACTAGACCCCTAGACCACCCCAGACAACCACTAGACCACTAGACCACCCCAGACAGCCACTAGACCACTAGACCACCCCAGACAGCCACTAGACCACTCTACCACCCCAGACAACCACTAGACCCCCCCAGACAGCCACAAGTCCCCCCCAGACAGCCACTAGCCAACTAGCAACCACTATACCACTAGAACACTAGAACACTCCAGACAGCCACTAGACCACTAGAATACTAGACCACTCCAGACAGACACTAGACCACTAGACCACTAGACCACTCCAGACATCCACTAGACCACTAGACCACTCCAGACATCCACTAGACCACTAGACCACCCCAGACAGCCACTAGACCACTAGACCACCCCAGACAGCCACTAGACCACTAGACCACTAGAACACTAGACCACTAGAACACTAGAACACTCGACCACTAGAACACTAGACCACTAGAACACTAGACCATTAGTACACTAGACCACTAGAACACTAGACCACCCCCGACAGCCACTAGACCACTAGACCCCTAGACCACTAGAACACTAGACCACTAGAACACTAGACCACTAGAACACTAGATCACTCCAGACAGTCACTAGACCACTAGACCACTAGACCACTATACCACCCCAGACAGTCACTAGACCACTAGACCACTATATCACTCCAGACATTCACTAGACCACTAGACCACCCCAGACAGGCGCTAGACCCCTAGACCCCTAGACCACCCCAGACAGCCACTAGACCCCTAGACCACCCCAGACAGCCACCAGACCCCTAGACCACCCCAGACAGCCACTAGACCCTAGACCACCCCAGACAGCCACTAGACCCCTAGACCACCCCAGACAGCCACTAGACCACTAGACCACCCCAGACAGCCACTAGACCACTATACCACTATACCACCCCAGACAGCCACTAGACCCCTAGACCACCCCAGACAACCACTAGACCACTAGACCACCCCAGACAGCCACAAGACCACTAGACCACCCCAGACAGCCACTAGACCACTAGACCACCCCAGACAACCACTAGACCCCTAGACCACCCCAGACAACCACTAGACCACTAGACCACCCCAGACAGCCACAAGACCACTAGACCACCCCAGACAGCCACTAGACCACTAGACCACCCCAGACAGCCACTAGACCACTATACCACCCCAGACAACCACTAGACCCCCCCAGACAGCCACAAGACCCCCCCAGACAGCCACTAGCCCCCTAGCAACCACTTTACCACTAGAACACTAGAACACTCCAGACAGCCACTAGACCACTAGAATACTAGACCACTCCAGACAGACACTAGACCACTAGACCACTAGACCACTAGACATCCACTAGACCACCACTCCAGACATCCACTAGACCACTAGACCACCCCAGACAGCCACTAGACCACTAGACCACCCCAGACAGCCACTAGACCACTAGACCACCCCAGACAGCCACTAGACCACTAGACCACTAGAACACTAGACCACTAGAACACTAGAACACTCGACCACTAGAACACTAGACCACTAGAACACTAGACCATTAGTACACTAGACCACTAGAACACTAGACCACCCCAGACAGCCACTAGACCACTAGACCACTAGACCACTAGAACACTAGACCACTAGAACACTAGACCACTAGAACACTAGATCACTCCAGACAGTCACTAGACCACTAGACCACTAGACCACTATACCACCCCAGACAGCCACTAGACCACTATACCACCCCAGACAGTCACTAGACCACTTGACCACTATATCACTCCAGACGGTCACTAGACCACTAGACCACTAGACCACTAACACTATACCACTAGACCACTAGACCACTAGACCACTAGATCACTCCAGACAGCCACTAGACCAATAGAACACTATACCACCCCAGACAGTCACTAGACCACTAGACCACTAGAACACTAGAACACTAGACCACTAGACCACTAGACCGCATTAGATGACTAGACCAAAGTCCACCCCTGGCCATGTGTGTGTCATCATCTAAGGCAAGCAGACAGACCTACCTTT
This sequence comes from Oncorhynchus clarkii lewisi, assembly GCF_045791955.1. Taxonomy (NCBI): domain Eukaryota; kingdom Metazoa; phylum Chordata; class Actinopteri; order Salmoniformes; family Salmonidae; genus Oncorhynchus; species Oncorhynchus clarkii. The sequence goes on from NC_092153.1 coordinate 80,031,141, forward strand.
CCGTGCATGAGGAGCCGTAGCGTAAGGGTGACGTTCATGCCCCCCTCTCCAAAGTCCTGTTCACAGTTCATGTTGATGTGAGACTGAGACACAAGGAGACGCATGAAAGATGCTCTGCAGACAGACAGACAGACTCTCAGGGTGAAGGGAGAGGTTATCTCTCTCCTCACAGCTCTCTGTAGGAAAACACAGGAAGTACAACACTTTGTTTTTATTGATTATAGTGATTATTGATTATTGATTTTTCTTTTGAGTTATCCCAGAAAACTTAACAATTGTCTAATTTTCCAAATGGAAATGTATCACCCGTATACATGATACAACTGCAACCAAAGAATGTCTATATACAGTACAGTACGTCAGTAACAAGCAACAAGCTTCAGAGAAACATGTTGTTGTCTGAGAAACAGGTCACTGTCAGAGAAACAGGTTGTTAAACAAACATGTTGTTGTCTGAGAAACAGGTCACTGTCAGAGAAACAGGTTGTTAAACAAACATGTCGTTGTCTGAGAAACAGGTTGTTAGACAAACATGTCGTTGTCTGAGAAACAGGTTGTTGTTAGAGAAACATGTCATCGTCTGAGAAACAGGTCGTTGTCAGAGAAACAGGTCATTGTCAGAGAAACAGGTAATTGTCAGAGAAACAGGTCACTGTCAGAGAAACAGGTTGTTAGACAAACAGGTCGTTGTCAGACAAACAGGTCACTGTCAGAGAAACAGGTCATTGTCAGAGAAACAGGTTGTTGTTAGAGAAACATGTCGTTGTCTGAGAAATAGGTTGTTAGACAAACAGGTCACTGTCAGAGAAACAGGTCATTGTCAGAGAAACAGGTCACTGTCAGAGAAACAGGTTGTTAGAGAAACAGGTCGTTGTCTGAGAAACAGGTTGTTAGACAAACAGGTCACTGTCAGAGAAACAGGTAATTGTCAGAGAAACAGGTCATTGTCAGAGAAAGTGGTCGTTGTTAGAGAAACAGGTCATTGTCAGAGAAACAGGTCATTGTCAGAGAAACAGGTCGCTGTCAGAGAAACAGGTCGTTATTGGAGAAACAGGTCGTTGTTAGAGAAACAGGTAATTGTCAGAGAAACAGGTCGTTGTTAGAGAAAGAGGTCGTTGTTAACAACACAGTTTAGCTCATTGTAACCAGAGTCTTATCTTTTCAAACTCTTCTACATAACGACGGGGACAACGAACAAGGAACGCAATGTGTAAAAAAAGGCCATGCCTGTGCATGTGGCTTCCCCCACAGTCCCGTTAGGGTGATTTATCCCCTTCTCAGCTCTTCAATCACTGCCAGGTTTCGTGGACATGTGGACTCTGGCCCCTCCCACTGTAGCTCAGAGTGGTTATCATCTTTGGCCAATGAGGATGCCAAGTTTGGCTGGGGACCAAGTTTTCAGTTTGTCTTCTAGAAGTGTTTGTGCCCTTGTATTGTTGGGGATCGTTTCTGATGATTGGTCCCCATGCTACTGAAACCTTGCTAGCGTTGGTTATCTTGTTAAATATGTAACTTGGTGTTCTGTCGCCAGCGGTTAGCATTGCTTACCTGTTGAGGTATTGCACACTATCGTCTAAGTAGAGAATTGCCAGCTACTGTAAATAATTGCATGTTCGTAGCTGTCATTATGTGCATGCTAATGCTACTGTAAATAATTGCATGTTCGTAGCTGTCATTATGTGCATTCTAATGCTACTGTAAATAATTGCATGTTCGTAGCTGTCATTATGTGCATGCTAATGCTACTGACGAGTCTGTGTTACGTGGAAGAAAAGGGAAACCAGTAGAAGATGATTCCAGACGGCCTGGGTGTACTTCCACATACACACTTGATTTATGTCCTATTAGATAAGATCTCTAGCTGGCTGGAGAGAAAAGGTCACAAGTCGTGACTGGCAGCAGTAATTAGTCTCTCTCTCCGCCAAGACGTTGACATCCTATCTGTAGCTGTGTGTCTGTGTGTCTGTGTGTGTGTGTGTGAGAGAGAGAGAGAGAGAGAGAGAGAGAGAGAGAGAGAGAGAGAGAGAGAGAGAGAGAGAGAGAGAGAGAGTGTGTGTGTGAGAGTTTGTGTGTGTGTGTGTGTGTGTGCAGGTCTTGTTTTAACCAGAAAGCCTGTAGCAAGTCAGAACCTAAACAATCAATTAAAAAGTTCAATCTAATTTTATTTGTCACAATGCACCGAAATACAACAAAGTGTAGAAGTTACAGTGAAATGCTTACTTACAAGCCCTTAACCAACAATGCTTTAATAAGTATTAAAAAGTAAAAAATAAAAGTAACATATAATTAAAGAGCAGCAGTAAAATAATAATAGTGAGGTTATATACAGGGGGTACCAGTACAGAGTCAATGTGGAGGCTATATACAGGGGGTACCGGTGCAGAGTCAATATGGAGGCTGTATACAGGGGGTATAGGTACAGAGTCAATTTGCGGGGGCTCCGTTTAGTCGGGGTAATTGAAGTGATATATACATGTAGCTAGATTTATTAAAGTGACTTATGCATAGATAATAACAGAGAGTTGCAGCAGCGTAAAAGAGGGGTCTGGGTAGCACTTTGATTAGATGTTCAATAGTCTTAAGGCTTGGGGGTAAAAGCTGTTAAGAAGCCTCTTGGTCCTAGACTTGACGCTCCGGTACCGCTTGCCGTGGGGTAGCAGGGAGAACAGTCTATGACTAGGGTGGCTGGAGTCGTTGACAATTTTTAGGGCCTTCCTCTGACACCGCCTGGTATACAGGTCCTGGATGGCAGTAAGCTTGCCCCCAGTGCCAAATCTTTTCAGTCTCCTGAGTGGGAATAGGCTTTGTCATGCCCTCTTTACGACTGTCTTGGTGTGTTTGGACCATGATAGTTTGTTGGTGATGTGGACACCAAGGAAGTTGAAGCTCTCAACCTGCTCCACTACAGACCCGTCGATGAGAATGGGAGGGGGGCGTGCTCAGTTCTCCTTTTCCTGTAGTCCACAATCATCTCCTGATCGGCATTAAGTACTAGCGGTTGAGGGCGTTCACAGCCGACCCCCTCAGACGAGCTCCAGTTAGCTGTTTTTACATGGTCCTTCTAGCTGGATTCTGACCTAACGACAGAGAAGATGTTGCATTAACCTGAAGAGGAGTTGTTTCCACACCCCAGGATACAGACGACCAGCCCTGCTCCAGGCCTCCTCAGTAGTAAGGGTTGGCCACACCCTCACCAGTTGGGAGCTTCTGAGGGAATAGGAGGACCTACGTCATGAGCAGGAAGAGATCAGGAGGGAGTACTCTAGGCCCTCCCGGCCTGAGTCCCCGCCGTGGGAGCACCGTCTCCTGACCGTTACCGCTCTATGACCTGCCACGGAAGTCCCACAATAGGCGATACTCCCAGACTTCAGACCTGCTCCCCAAACAGAATGTACTTCAGACCTGCTCCCCAAACAGACTCTACTTCAGACCTGCTCCCCAAACAGACTCTACTTCAGACCTGCTCCCCAAACAGACTCTACTTCAGACCTGCTCCCAAAACTGACTCTACTTCAGACCTGCTCCCCAAACAGACTCTACTTCAGACCTGCTCCCCAAACAGACTCTACTTCAGACCTGCTCCCCAAACAGACTCTACTTCAGAACTGCTCCCCAAACAGACTCTACTTCAGACCTCTCAGACTCGGCCCATCTACTCTCCAAAAAGACTCTACTTCAGACCTCTCTGACTCGGCCCATCTACTCCCCTAACATACTTTACTTCAGACCTCTCAAACTCAGCCCATCTACTCCCCAAACAAACTCTACTTCAGACCTCTCAGAGTCGGCCCATCAACTCCCCTAAGAGACTCTACTTCAGGCCTCCCTGGCCAGTGCATTCGCCACTTCCATGGGGGCGTCTGGACTTCCACTATGAGGTGGCTCAGCTGCTTTCCCGACCGATGTCCCTCTAGGTCACCCCGGCCGGAGGCACGGAAGTATCCTTCTGCTCTCCAGAGCTCCCTAGCAGATGAAGACAACTCCAGAGTGCACACAGTCCACCACACCAAGGTCTGTACGCCCTCTCAGCCAGAGCTCCCCAGCAGATGAAGACAACTCCAGAGTGCACACAGTCCACCACACCAAGGTCTGTACACCCTTTCAGCCAGAGCCTTGACGAGCCATAGTTTAGGAGACTCCTGCTCCAGTCGTGGAGCCTCAGTCAGCCGGAACTTCACCCTCAGGAACCCCTCCCTGCCCCTGGCCCACACTCGCGGTGGATGCAAGATTTAACCATCTACGTGTATATATATATATATGACTGTGCAACACAAAAGGTCCAATCAAGACTGTGAACATTAATATGATTGCCAAGTATCAGGAGCTAGCACAGCAAACCAGCACTCTAATTTAAAAAACTTAATTGAGAATCTGTCAAAAGCTTAAGTGGGCATTAAATCAGCTTCTAGCTTGAACATGCCAATCGCCCGCTAGACGCTTAAAAAGCCTCTGCAGACAGTCATTCACATGGCAGGAAAAAAAACGCACATCTCTGTATGTGTCTGTATGACTCATCCTCTTTTGCATCTGTCTGGTGAGAAACATTTAGACATTTAGACGTCCGTCGTCGACGGCTCATCATAACGGCTGGGACGGAGCAAATTGAACGGCATCGAACTCCTGGAAAACATGTGTTTGATGTATTTGATACCATTCCACTGATTCCGCTCCAGATATTACCACGAGCCTGTTCTCCACCAATTAAGATACCACCAAGCTCCTGTGGTGTGGTGTGGTGTGTGTGTGTGTGTTGTGGTATGTGTGTGAGAGTGTGTGTGTGTGGTGTTCGTGTGTGTCAGCCTAAGACTGCCTGTCTGCCAGAAGCATGGTTACAGTAATTAGAGACTCAATTGTCACGCCTGAGGAACTGCAGCTGTGGGAGGAGGGAGTGTGTGTGTGTGTGTGTGTTTGTGTTTACAGGGTAACAATCTGCTGCTGGGAAACACACACACACACACACACACACACACACACACATACACACACACACACACACACACTGCTTGAAAGTAGGTCACAAATGTGATGCTAGCTGGCACACAGGACAAAGCCTTGGTCACATGGTGTGAATTAGTATCCTGTTTCAAGGGGTTTATCAGAAATACATGTCGAGTAATTACCCTCTCACCCCTCTCTAATTCTACAGTAGGACCGTTTCTGATTATAGACCAACCCTTTATTTCAGTCACTTTATCCATTTCTACATGTACATACTACCTCAAATCAGCATATATATAGGCTCGCTACTGTATATAGCCTCGCAACTGTATATAGCCTCCCTACTGTATATAGCCTCGCAACTGTATATAGCCTCCCTACCGTATATAGCCTCGCAACTGTATATAGCCTCCCTACTGTATATAGCCTCGCTACTGTATATAGCCTCCGTAATGTATATAGCCTCGCTACTGTATATAGCCTCCCTACTGTATATAGCCTCTACTGTATATAGCCTCTACTGTATATAGCCTCCCTACTGTATATAGGCTCGCTACTGTATATAGCCTCGCTACTGTATATAGCCTCGCTACTGTATATAGCCTCTACTGTATATAGCCTCTCTACTGTATATAGCCTCTCTACTGTATATAGCCTCGCTACTGTATATAGGCTCGCTACTGTATATAGCCTCGCTACTGTATATAGCCTCCCTACTGTATATAGCCTCGCTACTGTATATAGCCTCTACTGTATATAGCCTCGCTACTGTATATAGCCTCGCTACTGTATATAGCCTCCCTACTGTATATAGCCTCGCTACTGTATATAGTCTCTACTGTATATAGCCTCACTACTGTATATAGCCTCTCTACTGTATATAGCCTCTCTACTGTATATAGCCTCTACTATATATAGCCTCTCTACTGTATATAGCCTCGCTACTGTATATAGCCTCTCTACTGTATATAGCCTCGCTACTGTATATAGCCTCGCTAATGTATACAGCCTTTCTACTGTATATAGCCTCCCTACTGTATATAGCCTCGCTACTGTATATAGCCTCTACTGTATATAGCCTCTCTACTGTATATAGCCTCGCTACTATATATAGCCTCGCTACTCTATATAGCCTCTCTACTGTATATAGCCTCTACTGTATATAGCCCCTCTTCTGTATATAGCCTCTCTACTGTATATAGCCTCTCTACTGTATATAGCCTCCCTACTGTATATAGCCTCACTACTGTATATAGCATCTACTGTATATAACCTCACTACTGTATATAGCCTCGCTACTGATATATTTCACTGTCTTTTCACTGATGTTTTTATTTCTTTACTTACCTATTGTTCAGCTAATACCTTAAAAAAAAAATCTAATAATTTCACTGTTGGTTAGAGCCTGTAAGTAAGCACACCTCTACACCTGTTGTATTCGGCGCTCGTGACAAAATACATTTGATTTGATTTCCTAGTAACAGCCCTAGTAACAGCCCTATTAACAGCCCTAGTAACAGTCCAAGTAACAGTCCTAGTAACAGCCCTAGTAACAGCCCTAGTAACAGCCCTAGTAACAGTCCAAGTAACAGTCCTAGTAACAGGTCTATTAACATCCCTAGTAACAACCCTAGTAACAGCCCTATTAACAGCCTACACCTGTTGTATTCGGCGCTCGTGACAAAATACTAGTAACAGTCCAAGTAACAGTCCAAGTAACAGCCCTAGTAACAGTAACCCTAACAGGTCTATTAACATCCCTAGTAACAACCCTAGTAACAGCCCTATTAACAGCCCTAGTAACAGTCCAAGTAACAGTCCAAGTAACAGCCCTAGTAACATCCCTAGTAACAGTCCAAGTAACAGCCCTAGTAACAGCCCCAAGTAACAGCCCTAGTAACAGCCCTAGTAACATCCCTAGTAACAGCCCTAGTAACAGTCCAAGTAACAGTCCTAGCAACAGGTCTATTAACATCCCTAGTAACATCCCTAGTAACAGCCCTAGTAACAGGTCTATTAACATCCTTAGTAACATCCCTAATAACTGGTCTATTAACATCCCTAGTAACAGCCCTAGTAACAGCCCTAGTAACAGTCCAAGTCACAGTCCTAGTAACAGGTCTATTAACATCCCTAGTAACAGGTCTATTTACATCCCTAGTAACATCCCTAGTAACAGTCCTAGTAACAGGTCTAATAACATCCCTAGTAACATCCCTAGTAACAGTCCAAGTAACAGTCCTAGTAACAGGTCTATTAACATCCCTAGTAACATCCCTAGTAACAGCCCTAGTAACAGTCCAAGTAACAGTCCTAGTAACAGGTCTATTAACATCCCTAGTAACATCCCTAGTAACATCCCTAGTAACAGCCCTAGTAACAGTCCAAGTAACAGTCCTAGTAACATCCCTAGTAACAGCCCTAGTAACAGCCCTATTAACAGCCCTAGTAACAGTCCAAGTAACAGTCCTAGTAACAGGTCTATTAACATCCCTAGTAACATCCCTAGTAACAGCCCTAGTAACAGTCCTAGTAACATCCCTAGTAACATCCCTAGTAACATCCCTAGTAACAGACATAGTAACAGCCCTAATAACAGCCCTAGTAACAGCCCTAGTTACAGCCCCAGTTACAGCCCTAGCAACAGCCCTAATAACATAACTAGTTACAGCCTTAGTAACACCATAGTAACACCATAGTAACACTATAGTGTTAACACCTCCATCCCTCGCCCATTACACTCTCTAAACCATCGCTCCTGCTGCAGCCCACCGGCACCATTTGCATAGGACTGTGTTGTTTTCTGTTTGTCCCTGAAGCATAGCGTGCACAGTTCATGTATCACGCACGGCCGCACAGCCTGCCTGTCAAGGCCTCACAGATCTCCCTTCTCCCCTCCCCTCCCCGCTCTCCTCTCCTCTCCTCCCCTCTGCTCTCCCTTCTCCCCTCCCCGCCCCGCCCATCCCCTCTTCTCTCGTTCTCCTCTCCTCTGCTCTCCCCTCTGCTCTCTTTCCCCCTCCCCGCTCTCCTCTCCTCCCATCTTCTCTCCCCGCTCCTCTCCTCCCCCCTCCCCCCTGCATGCTCCACAGTCAGTTAGTCAGTCCAGCCAGGCAGTCTCCGGCACATTTCCCTGTTGTCTACACTACACTAAGGTTACTACGGTTACTGGCCAGGTTATGCATCATCTGTCAGCTAGAAAGGAAAATATTTAGTACAACAGTGTGAAAGGGATCCACCAATAGTGTGAAAGGGATCCGCCAATAGTGTTAAAGGGATCCACCAATAGTGTGAAAGGGATCCACCAATAGTGTGAAAGGGATCCGCCAATAGTGTTAAAGGGATCCACCAATAGTGTGAAAGGGATCCACCAATAGTGTGAAAGGGATCCACCAATAGTGTGAAAAGGATCCGCCAATGGTGTTAAAGGGATCCGCCAATAGTGTTAAAGGGATCCGCCAATAGTGTTAAAGGGATCCACCAATAGTGTGAAAGGTATCCACCAATAGTGTGAAAGGGATCCACCAATAGTGTGAAAGGGATCCACCAATAGTGTGAAAGGGATCCACCAATAGTGTGAAAAGGATCCACCAAGGCCGTTGGCAGAGTGCCACAACCCTACAATCCTAATAGTCATCTTTGTTTTATGTGGATAATATCGCTGTATCACAGGGAGGCGCACCATTGGACCGGCGTCGTCCCGGTTTGGCACTGGGTAGGTCGTCACTGTAAAAAATAATTTGTTCTTAACTGACTTGCCTAGTTAAATAAAGGTTAAATAAAGGCTAAATAATGAATTGAATAAATATAAAACAAGCTTGTAGGAAGTCAGGAGGTATCTCTATGTCTGAAAACAGGAGGTATCTCTATGTCTGAAAACAGGAGGTATCTCTCTATGTGTCTGAAAACAGGAGGTATCTCTATGTGTCTGAAAACATGAGGTATCTCTATGTGTCTGAAAACAGGAGGCATCTCTCTATGTGTCTGAAAACAGGAGGTATCTCTAAGTGTGTCTGAAAACAGGAGGTATCTCTATGTGTCTGAAAACAGGAGGTATCTCTATGTGTCTGAAAACAGGAGGTATCTCTATGTCTGAAAACAGGAAGTATCTCTCTATGTGTCTGAAAACAGGAGGTATCTCTATGTGTCTGAAAACATGAGGTATCTCTATGTGTCTGAAAACAGGAGGCATCTCTCTATGTGTCTGAAAACAGGAGGTATCTCTATGTGTCTGAAAACAGGAGGTATCTCTATGTCTGAAAACAGGAAGTATCTCTCTATGTGTCTGAAAACAGGAGGTATCTCTATGTGTCTGAAAACAGGAGGTATCTCTATGTGTCTGAAAACAGGAGGCATCTCTCTGTGTCTGAAAACAGGAGGTATCTCTATGTGTGTCTGAAAACAGGAGGTATCTCTATGTGTGTCTGAAAACAGGAGGTATCTCTATGTGTGTCTGAAAACAGGAGGTATCTCTATGTGTGTCTGAAAACAGGAGGTATCTCTATGTGTCTGAAAACAGGAGGCATCTCTCTATGTGTCTGAAAACAGGAGGTATCTCTATGTGCGGCGCCGACAGAGATGGCCGCCTCGCTTCGCGTTCCTAGGAAACTATGCAGTTTTTTGTTTTTTTACGTGTTATTTCTTACATTAGTACCCCAGGTCATCTTAGGTTTCATTACATACAGTCGAGAAGAACTACTGAATATAAGATCAGCATCAACTCACCATCAGTACGACCAAGAATATGTTTTTCGCGACGCGGATCCTGTGTTCTGCCTTACAAACAGGACAAAGGAGTGGATCCTATGCAGCGACCCAAAAAAACGACTCCGAAAGAGAGGGAAACGAGGCGGTCTACTGGTCAGACTCCGGAGACGGGCACAGCGCGCACCACTCCCTAGCATTCTTCTTGCCAATGTCCAGTCTCTTGACAACAAGGTTGATGAAATCCGAGCAAGGGTAGCATTCCAGAGGGACATCAGAGACTGTAACGTTCTTTGCTTCACGGAAACGTGGCTTACTGGAGAGACGCAATCCGAAGCGGTGCAGCCAACAGGTTTCTCCACGCATCGCGCAGACAGGAAAAAACATCTTTCTGGTAAAAAGAGGGGCGGGGGCGTATGCCTTATGACTAACGTGACATGGTGCGATGAAAGAAACATACAGGAACTCAAATCCTTCTGTTCACCTGATTTAGAATTCCTCACAATCAAATGTAGACCGCATTATCTACCAAGAGAATTCTCTTCGATCATAATCACAGCCGTATATATCCCCCCCCAAGCAGACACATCGATGGCTCTGAACGAACTTTATTTAACTCTCTGCAAACTGGAAACAATTTATCCGGAGGCTGCATTCATTGTAGCTGGGGATTTTAACAAGGCTAATCTGAAAACAAGACTCCCCAAATTTTATCAGCATATCGATTGCGCAACCAGGGGAGGAAAGACCTTGGACCATTGTTACTCTAACTTCCGCAACGCATATAAGGCCCTGCCCCGCCCCCCTTTCGGAAAAGCTGACCACGACTCCATTTTGTTGATCCCTGCCTACAGACAGAAACTAAAACAAGAGGCTCCCACGCTGAGGTCTGTCCAACGCTGGTCCGACCAAGCTGACTCCACACTCCAAGACTGCTTCCATCACGTGGACTGGGAGATGTTTCGTATTGCGTCAGATAACAACATTGACGAATACGCTGATTCGGTGTGCGAGTTCATTAGAACGTGCGTTGAAGATGTCGTTCCCATAGCAACGATTAAAACATTCCCTAACCAGAAACCGTGGATTGATGGCAGCATTCGTGTGAAACTGAAAGCGCGAACCACTGCTTTTAATCAGGGCAAGGTGTCTGGTAACATGACCGAATACAAACAGTGCAGCTATTCCCTCCGCAAGGCTATCAAACAAGCTAAGCGCCAGTACAGAGACAAAGTAGAATCTCAATTCAACGGCTCAGACACAAGAGGCATGTGGCAGGGTCTACAGTCAATCACGGACTACAGGAAGAAACCCAGCCCAGTCACGGACCAGGATGTCTTGCTCCCAGGCAGACTAAATAACTTTTTTGCCCGCTTTGAGGACAATACAGTGCCACTGACACGGCCTGCAACGAAAACATGCGGTCTCTCCTTCACTGCAGCCGAGGTGAGTAAGACATTTAAACGTGTTAACCCTCGCAAGGCTGCAGGCCCAGATGGCATCCCCAGCCGCGCCCTCAGAGCATGCGCAGACCAGCTGGCCGGTGTGTTTACGGACATATTCAATCAATCCCTATACCAGTCTGCTGTTCCCACATGCTTCAAGAGGGCCACCATTGTTCCTGTTCCCAAGAAAGCTAAGGTAACTGAGCTAAATGACTACCGCCCCGTAGCACTCACATCCGTCATCATGAAGTGCTTTGAGAGACTAGTCAAGGACCATATCACCTCCACCCTACCTGACACCCTAGACCCACTCCAATTTGCTTACCGCCCAAATAGGTCCACAGACGATGCAATCTCAACCACACTGCACACTGCCCTAACCCATCTGGACAAGAGGAATACCTATGTGAGAATGCTGTTCATCGACTACAGCTCGGCATTCAACACCATAGTACCCTCCAAGCTCGTCATCAAGCTCGAGACCCTGGGTCTCGACCCCGCCCTGTGCAACTGGGTACTGGACTTCCTGACGGGCCGCCCCCAGGTGGTGAGGGTAGGCAACAACATCTCCTCCCCGCTGATCCTCAACACTGGGGCCCCACAAGGTTGCGTTCTGAGCCCTCTCCTGTACTCCCTGTTCACCCACGACTGCGTGGCCACGCACGCCTCCAACTCAATCATCAAGTTTGCGGACGACACAACAGTGGTAGGCTTGATTACCAACAACGATGAGACGGCCTACAGGGAGGAGGTGAGGGCCCTCGGAGTGTGGTGTCAGGAAAACAACCTCACACTCAACGTCAACAAAACTAAGGAGATGATTGTGGACTTCAGGAAACAGCAGAGGGAACACCCCCCTATCCACATCGATGGAACAGTAGTGGAGAGGGTAGCAAGTTTTAAGTTCCTCGGCATACACATCACAGACAAACTGAATTGGTCCACTCACACAGACAGCATCGTGAAGAAGGCGCAGCAGCGCCTCTTCAACCTCAGGAGGCTGAAGAAATTCGGCTTGTCACCAAAAGCACTCACAAACTTCTACAGATGCACAATCGAGAGCATCCTGGCGGGCTGTATCACCGCCTGGTATGGCAACTGCACCGCCCTCAACCGTAAGGCTCTCCAGAGGGTAGTGAGGTCTGCACAACGCATCACCGGGGGCAAACTACCTGCCCTCCAGGACACCTACACCACCCGATGTCACAGGAAGGCCATAAAGATCATCAAGGACATCAACCACCCGAGCCACTGCCTGTTCACCCCGCTATCATCCAGAAGGCGAGGTCAGTACAGGTGCATCAAAGCTGGGACCGAGAGACTGAAAAACAGCTTCTATCTCAAGGCCATCAGACTGTTAAACAGCCACCACTAACACTGAGTGGCTGCTGCCAACACACTGACACTGACTCAACTCCAGCCACTTTAATAATGGGAATTGATGGGAAATGATGTAAATATATCACTAGCCACTTTAAACAATGCTACCTTATATAAATGTTACTTACCCTACATTATTCATCTCATACGCATACGTATATACTGTACTCTATATCATCGACGGTATCCTTATGTAATACATGTATCACCAGCCACTTATACTATACTATGCCACTTTGTACTCTATATCATCGACGGTATCCTTATGTAATACATGTATCACTAGCCACTTTATACTATACTATGCCACTTTGTTTACATACTCATCTCATTTGTACATACTGTACCCGATACCATCTACTGTATCTTGCCTATGCTGCTCTGTACCATCACTCATTCATATATCCTTATGTACATATTCTTTATCCCCTTACACTGTGTACAAGACAGTAGTTTGGAATTGTTAGTTAGATTACTTGTTATTACTGCATTGTCGGAACTAGAAGCACAAGCATTTCGCTACACTCGCATTAACATCTGCTAACCATGTGTATGTGACAAATAAAATTTGATTTGATTTGATTTGATTTTGTGTCTGAAAACAGGAGGTATCTCCATGTGTCTGAAAACAGGAGGTATCTCTATGTCTGAAAACAGGAGGTATCTCTATGTGTCTGAAAACAGGTGGTATCTCTATGTGTCTGAAAACAGGAGGTATCTCTATGTGTCTGAAAACAGGAGGTATCTCTATGTCTGAAAACAGGAGGTTTCTCTATGTGTCTGAAAACAGGAGGCATCTCTCTATGTGTCTGAAAACAGGAGGTATCTCTATGTGTCTGAAAACAGGAGGTATCTCTCTATGTGTCTGAAAACAGGAGTTATCTCTATGTGAATGAAAACAGGATGTATCTCTATGTCTGAAAACAGGAGGTGTCTCTCTATGTGTCTGAAAACAGGAGTTATCTCTATGTGTCTGAAAACAGGAGGTATCTCTATGTCTGAAAACAGGAGGTTTCTCTATGTGTCTGAAAACAGGAGGCATCTCTCTATGTGTCTGAAAACAGGAGGTATCTCTATGTGTCTGAAAACAGGAGGTATCTCTATGTGTCTGAAAACAGGAGGTATCTCTATGTCTGAAAACAGGAGGTATCTCTATGTGTCTGAAAACAGGAGGTATCTCTATGTCTGAAAACAGGACGTATCTCTCTATGTGTCTGAAAACAGGAGGTATCTCTCTGTGTCTGAAAACAGGAGGTATCTCTATGTGTGTCTGAAAACAGGAGGTATCTCTATGTGTGTCTGAAAACAGGAGGTATCTCTATGTGTGTCTGAAAACAGGAGGTATCTCTATGTGTCTGAAAACAGGAGGCATCTCTCTATGTGTCTGAAAACAGGAGGTATCTCTATGTGTCTGAAAACAGGAGGTATCTCCATGTGTCTGAAAACAGGAGGTATCTCTATGTCTGAAAACAGGAGGTATCTCTATGTGTCCTAAAACAGGTGGTATCTCTATGTGTCTGAAAACAGGAGGTATCTCTGTCTGAAAACAGGAGGTATCTCTCTATGTGTCTGAAAACAGGAGTTATCTCTATGTGAATGAAAACAGGAGGTATCTCTATGTGTCTGAAAACAGGAGGTATCTCTATGTGTCTGAAAACAGGAGGTATCTCTATGTCTGAAAACAGGAGGTATTTCTCTATGTGTCTGAAAACAGGAGGTATCTCAATTCAATTAAATTCAATTCAAGGGCTTTATTGGCATGGGAAACATGTGTTAACATTGCCAAAGCAAGTGAGGTAGATAATAAATAAAGTGAATATATAAAGTGAAATAAACAATACAAATTAACAGTAAACATCACACATACAGAAGTTTCAAAACAATAAAGACATTACAAATGTCATATTATATATATATATATACAGTGTTTTAACAATGTACAAATGGTAAAGGACACAAGATAAAATAAATAAGCATAAATATGGGTTGTATTTACAATGGTGTGTGTTCTTCACTGGTTGCCCTTTTCTCGTGGCAACAGGTCACAAATCTTGCTGCTGTGATGGCACACTGTGTCTGAAAACAGGAGGTATCTCTCTATGTCTGAAAACAGGAGGTATCTCTCTATGTGCGTCTGTTGTTTGCTGTAACAAATGGACTAAATCATTTGTATTGTAAAATATCTGTATATCTGTCTGTGAATAGACAGAGGGATGAGGCAGGGCTACACAGTCAGATAGTGGTCATGTTGATGGGAAGTCATTGAGATGTTTGTCATGTTCACTCAGGGTTGATATTTCGGATTAATTTCATCACTCGAGGAGGGGGGGTGAAGGTAGAGTGTTTGTGTGTGATTTGTGTTGGTGCTGAGTGTGTGTGCTGAGTGTGTTTGTGTGTGTGTATGTGTGTGTGTATCCTGAGTATGTCCTAAGTAGGGCTGTCCCTGACAAAATAAAAAAGTATTGGTCGACCGAGAGTCGTCTGTTCTTTTGTTCTTTTTCGATTGGTCGAATTGTTTGACCTCTCTTGGGTAGGGGGCAGTATTTTCACCTCCGGATGAAAAGCGTGCCTAAAATAAACTGCCTGTTACTCAGGCCCAGAATCTAGGATATGCATATAGAAAGCACTCTATAGTTTCCAAAACTGTTCAAATAATGTCTGTGAGTATAAGATAACTGATATGGCAGGCGAAGACCTGAGGAAAATCCATCCAGGAAGTGGAATTTCAATGCCGATAGAGAATCCAATGGGTTAGGAATCAGATTGCAGTTCCTATGGCTTCCACTAGATGGAAACAGTCATTAGACATGGTTTCAGGCTTTTATTTTGAAAAAACGATGTGTAAAAAGCCATTTTGGTCAGAGGAAAGAGGACGCTTGCGGACCTGATTTGGCGCGCTCGCCGTTTGTTATTTGTCCTTTCTATTGAAAACGGTATTGTCCGGGTTGAAACATTTTGGTCCACCTCTCTTTCCCCAGAAGAAAACCGTTACATTATCTGATGCTTTAAACTCTCCGATTACAATTGAAGACACACAAATGACATAAGAGGGAACCAGAAATCAATATAGCCTAACCAGAAGAAATAAACCTGTTCCTGAGCCTGCTCTTCCTGCCGCTGGCCTTCGCTGATTCTGGCATTACCCTCCCGAAACTGTCGGTAATAGGCTACACCAGCGGTCAGCAACCATTTGGAGTGCCAAGTTATCCTGCCAATTCTACCGATCTGCGTGCCAGTTATGATTTTCATACGCACATTTTTCATGGAACATTTAATTTCTAACAAAGTCTTCCTATCTGCAAACAGCCCATCTATCTACCTATCTCACCTGTACATAGCCTATCTGTAACTAGCCCATCCAGATACTGTATTTATTAATTTATTTATTTTGCTCCTTTGCACCCTAGTATCTCTACTTGCACATTCATCTTCTGCCAATCTACCATTCCAGTGTTTAATTGCTATATTGTAATTACTTTGCCACCATGGCCTATTTTTAAAAAAAAAATTTAACCTTTATTTAACCAGGTAGGCTTGTCTGCCAGGAACTTCAGACATTATATCAACTATTAACTTGGTCCTGCCTGAAGCTCCTTGCCAGCAAACTTGCAACATTGTATAAAATATTCTGGACCCTCAGAGTTTCTTGTGCCAGTGTGTTCCGTACAGACAGCTGTCGGCTGGCTATTTGACCGAGGAACAAGAAGTAATCATGTAGACCTATTTTATGAGGCTTTCACCGGATCAGAGTATGACATGTTTTCCCCTTTCATTCTGAGTGGCTATCAAAGACAATCATAAACAGTATCAAAACCACAAATGGGAACATTTCTAGGCCTATATTTGCTTGCAGGCCCACTAGCTTAGGGCTACTTCTATGTGTAATCAGGCCAGGTAGCCTATAGGGCTACTTCTATGCGTAATCAGGCCAGGTAGCCTATAGGGCTACTTCTGTGCGTAATCAGGACAGGTAGCCTATAGGGCTACTTCTATGAGTAATCAGGCCAGGTAGCCTATAGGGCTACTTCTATGAGTAATCAGGTAGCCTATAGGGCTACTTCTATGTGTAATCAGGCCAGGTAGCCTATAGGGCTACTTCTATGTGTAATTAGGCCAGGTAGCCTATAGGGCTACTTCTATGAGTAATCAGGTAGCCTATAGGGCTACTTCTATGTGTAATCAGGTAGCCTATAGGGCTACTTCTATGTGTAATCAGGTAGCCTATAGGGCTACTTCTATGTGTAATCAGGTAGCCTATAGGGCTACTTCTATGTGTAATCAGGTACGTGTCCGTACTCAAGATTGACAGGAGCGCTCCAAACAAAAGACAATGAATAAATTGACAAGTCGTAAATGGAATGAAACAAACCAAACCTACAATGACAACGGTAAGACTGTAATAATAATAATATATTGAATGCATGAACAGAAATAACCATAACCAAACAAACATTGTAGATTAGAAATAATGAGAATAAACGTTAAATGTACTACTGCTGATACTGGTGTGGCATCCCCAGAGAGGCGTGAATCAGACAGACGTGAATCAGACAGGCGTGAATCAGCCAGATGTGAATCAGACAGGTGTGAATCAGACAGGCGTGAATCAGACAGGCGTGAATCAGACAGGCGTGAATCAGACAGATGTGAATCAGACAGGTGTGAATCAGACAGGCGTGAATCAGACAGACCTGAATCAGACAGGCGTGAATCAGCCAGGTGTGAATCAGACAGGTGTGAATCAGACAGGCGTGAATCAGACAGACCTGAATCAGACAGGCGTGAATCAGCCAGATGTGAATCAGACAGGTGTGAATCAGACAGGCGTGAATCAGACAGGCGTGAATCAGACAGGCGTGAATCAGACAGGCGTGAATCAGACAGATGTGAATCAGACAGGTGTGAATCAGACAGGCGTGAATCAGACAGGCGTGAATCAGACAGGCGTGAATCAGACAGACGTGATTCAGACAGGCATCTGGTGTGCAATAATTTTTTTTAATTCATTTTTTAAATGTAATTTAACCTTTATTTAACTAGGCAAGTCAGTTAAGAACTACTGCTGCTGATACTGGTGTGGCATCCCCAGAGAGGCGTGAATCAGACAGACGTGAATCAGACAGGCGTGAATCAGCCAGATGTGAATCAGACAGGTGTGAATTAGACAGGCGTGAATCAGACAGGCGTGAATCAGACAGGCGTGAATCAGACAGATGTGAATCAGACAGGTGTGAATCAGACAGGCGTGAATCAGACAGACCTGAATCAGACAGGCGTGAATCAGCCAGATGTGAATCAGACAGGTGTGAATCAGACAGGCGTGAATCAGACAGGCGTGAATCAGACAGGCGTGAATCAGACAGGCGTGAATCAGAAAGATGTGAATCAGACAGGTGTGAATCAGACAGGCGTGAATCAGACAGGCGTGAATCAGACAGGCGTGAATCAGACAGACGTGATTCAGACAGGCATCTGGTGTGCAATAATTTTTTTTAATTCATTTTTTAAATGTAATTTAACCTTTATTTAACTAGGCAAGTCAGTTAAGAACAACTTATTTTTTTACAATGACAGCCTACACCGGCCAAACACGGACGACAATATTGTGCCAATTGTGCGTCGCCCTATGGGACTCCCAATCACGGCCGGTTGAGAAACAGCCTGGAATCGAACCAGGGTCTGTAGTGACGCCTCTAGCACTGAGATGCAGTGCCTTGGGCTCGGTAGCCCACCACTCTACTAAAAAAATCAACCAAACAATGGCCCAGTCAACTAAATGGGGTCAGCCCTAGTTCTAAGTGTGGTTATGTGTGTCCTTCAGAGCGCTGCAGTTACACAGCACAAAGGAATTTCTATTAGCAGCCACGGCCCACAGACCGCTACCCCTGTCATAAAGGGAAATTAATTATTGAAATGCTTTCAGATGGGATGGAGTTAAGATTTACACACACACACAGACACACACAGACACACACAGCCACACACACACACACACACACTAGTAGGACTGATGTCCGTGTCCTCCAGGAGCTGAGCTGTCCCCTTGAGAGTTGCAATAGATCAGTCATGCATGAGGTAAGCACTCCACTGAAGGAACACACACAGACTGGGTTGTGTGTGTGTGTGTCAGGGGGATTGATCCTAGAGGACACACAGTCTACATGGGACCCCTCCACACTAATGGCCCGGCAGGAACAAAAGACCAGGCACCAGGCTTCTCTCTGGGCTGTCTCAATTCCGGGCCCTTTCCTGTAGTGGCGGGAATCAGCAGGCAGTCCAGGCCTGGGTGTCATTCCGGGAGGCACTTCCCCCTTCTCTCTTCCCTCAGTCACTCCCCTAAAGGCCCAGACACCAAGCTACTGTGCAAGGCACCAGAATTCTGGGCCGAGTTTCCTTCCAAGAAGATACTCCTTCTTTCCTTGTTGACTGGGTAAGTATAAGAGCAATAGCTCCACCAGCCACCTAGTTTCCTCATTAGATCAGAAGGGAACAGAGTGACTGAAAGCAGAGGAAATGGAATGAAATGCAGCCCAGAAGATTGATGTTTCCAGGAAAGAGCCTTAGTTTCCAGGAAAGAGCCTTGGTTTCCAGGAAAGAGCCTTGGTTTCCCGGAAAGAGCCTTGGTTTCCAGGAAAGAGCCTTGGTTTCCAGGAAAGAACCTTGGTTTCCAGGAAAGAGTCTTGGTTTCCAGGAAAGAGCCTTGGTTTCCAGGGAAGAGCCTGTGTTTCCAGGAAAGAGCCTTAGTTTCCCGGAAAGAGCCTTGGTTTCCAGGAAAGAGCCTTGGTTTCCAGGAAAGAGCCTTTGTTTCCCGGAAAGAGCCTTGGTTTCCAGGAAAGAGCCTTGGTTTCCAGGGAAGAGCCTGTGTTTCCAGGAAAGAGCCTGGTTTCCAGGAAAGAGCCTGTGTTTCCAGGAAAGAGCCTTGGTTTCCAGGAAAGAGCCTTGGTTTCCAGGAAAGAGCCTTGGTTTCCAGGAAAGACCCTTGGTTTCCAGGAAAGAGCCTTGGTTTCCAGGAAAGAGCCTTGGTTTCCAGGAAAGAGCCTTGGTTTCCAGGAAAGAGCCTTGGTTTCCAGGAAAGAGCCTTGGTTTCCAGGAAAGAGCCTTGGTTTCCAGGAAAGAGCCTTGGTTTCCAGGAAAGAGCCTTGGTTTCCAGGATTGAACCACACTTACAGCAATCGTCCCACTGCAGTCTAAAGTGGATATTTAATTTACCTCCATCCAATATTTACTATGATAAATCTTGGTATTTTTTGTTTTAGTTTGTTTACAAGGTGACTCTGGTGATTGATTCCAGGCTAGCAGTTAGATGATGACTTAACTCCTTCTGATTGGATTAAAAAACCTGCAGCGCCATCTGCGGTGAGTTAAATCACGTCATTGGAGGTTGGGCAGAAAAAGTCTCTGTTCCAAATGAAACACTATTTCCTATAGTGTGCCCTGGTCAAAAGTAGTGCACTACATTTGATCACAGCCCTGGTCTAAAGTAGTACACTAAATAGAGAATAGGGTGCAATTTAGGAAGCAAGCTCTAATTCACAACATTGGACGGCAGGCAGATGACCTCACGGACAGGCAATCTGAGTGGTTGTAAAAAACAGTTCCTGTTTGTCATTCTGACGGGGACGCTGCCGTGCCTCGATTACAGTGATGATGTCACAACGGCTTGGCATGCTGTCTGTCAGCGAGCAGCGTGCAAGGGGGAGGGCGGGAGAGAGAACAAGAGAGAGGGAGGGGCGGGAAATCTGCCGAGATGGGCACATGTCTGAGTGAGGGTGACACTGGACCCTATTTAAAGAGATGAGCTGTACAGTGGAGAGAGATAGACAGAGAGAGACAGAGAGAGAAAGAGAGCGATAGAGGCTGCCTGTAGGGCTACAACGTGCCTTTGATTTATCTAACCTAACTCTGGGCCTGACAGAGATCTGGGATAGGAGAAGGCAGAGGAAACTTTCCTCCTCTCCTCTCAACTCCTCTCCTCCTGTCCTCTCTTCTCCTCTCCTCCTGTCCTCTTCTCTCCTCTTGTCCTCTACTCTCCTCCTGTCCTGTTCTCTCCTCCTGTCCTCTCATCTCCTCCTGTCCTCTCATCTCCTCGTGTCCTCTCCTCTCCTCCTGTCCTGTTCCCTCCTCCTGCCCTGTTCTCTCCTCCTGTCCTCTCATCTCCTCTCCTCCTGTCCACTCCTCTCTTCTCCCCTTGTCCTCTCCTCCTGTCCTCTCATCTCCTCCAGTCCTCTCCTCTCCTCTCCTCTCCTCTCCTCTCCTCTCCTCTCCTCTCCTCTCCTCTCCTCTCCTCTCCTCTCCTCTCCTCTCCTCTCCTCCTGCCCTGTCCTGTCCTCTCCTCTCCTCTGTCCTG
Source organism: Oncorhynchus clarkii lewisi (assembly GCF_045791955.1). NCBI lineage: Eukaryota > Metazoa > Chordata > Actinopteri > Salmoniformes > Salmonidae > Oncorhynchus > Oncorhynchus clarkii. The sequence goes on from NC_092153.1 coordinate 80,051,952, forward strand.
CCCTGCCCTGTCCTGTCCTGTCCTCTCCTCTCCTCTCCTCTCCTCCTGTCCTGTCCTGTCCTGTTCTGTTCTGTTCTGTCCTGTCCTCTCCTCCTGTCCTCTCCGCCTGTCCTGTCCTCTCCTCCTCTCCTCCTGTCACGTTCTCTCCTCTCCTGTCTTCTCCTGTCCTCTCCTATCCTGTCCTCTCCCCTCCTCTCCTCTCTCTGAAGGCAGAGTTGATGATCACAGTAATTAGGAGGATGGTAATGTCAGAAGTACTGCCAGGATGCTAGCACACTGAGCACAGGAAGTGTTGTTCCACCACTGTACAAGAAGAGGAGAGTACTTCTCTAAGTGTAGAGCAGTCAAACTGATCTCTGACTCTGGGAAAGTCAACCCTTTTAAAAATATGTCATATAGCTATTCCAAAAAGTGTTGTTTACTGTAGAAGAGGTTAACTTTTCAAAGAAAATATGTCATTCTCATATTCCCATAGTGCCAGCAGACATAGTGGGAGAGGAAACACAGACAATACTACACCATATGAATACTAACAAGTTCTATCAAATATATTAATGTTAGTTCTATAAAATATAGTAATGTTAGTTCTATAAAATATATTAATAATGTTAGTTCTATAAAATATAGTAATAATGTTAGTTCTATAAAATATAGTAATAATGTTAGTTCTATAAATTATATTAATAATGTTAGTTCTATAAATTATATTCATGTTATTTCTATAAAACATCAGCGTCTGCTGATGGAAAAACGTCTAACACTGCAGTGTATCTTGTGCGACAGGGCTGCTATGACTCTTAGCTGTTGGGTGTGTGGTTAAAGGCTAAAGACACCTCGCCCTGCAGAGAGCTACAGCATGTGAATGACTCGGGGACTGATTGAGAGGTAAAAAGCCCTGGCGACCTTGAGGGCCTTATGACCAAAGGAGATTTATCTGAGGGCCTGCAATGGAGTAGAGACAGCGTGTGTGTGTGTGTGTGTGTGTGTGTGTGTGTGTGTGTGTGTGTGTGCGAGCAAGGGTGGCTGGACAGAAAAAGATAAACGGGGAATCCTTCATGCCCTATACTACACCACACAGCCAGCTAGTCATCACCCCTGCATTATACAGCATCACACAGAGTCACAGCCGGGACACAGGAGGAAAACATTGCTGCCCCCCTGCATATAGACTGACAGCCCTGCCAACAACGTTTACATGCGCTACATGCACACACACACACACACACACACACACACACACACACACACACACACACACACACACACACACACACACACACACACACACACACACACACACACACACGTGCACATGAACAAATCGCAGACACACACACAGCGTGCCATGTATAGGCTCAGATACACGTGAGCATGTGCACACACACACACACACACGTGCACATGAACAAATCGCAGACACACACACACAGCGTGCTATGTATAGGCTCAGATACAGAACACAAACGTGCAGACAGATTCAGTTCTAAAAGAAGACAGTAAAGGTTTGAAAGGATTGGCCATGAAAACCTTACGGATGACATAAAACCTAGGGGTGCATACCAAATTGCACTCTGGTCAAAAGTAGGTCACTATATAGGGTGTAGGATACATTTTGTGTTGTGTATCATGGGGTCAAGGGTTATTTTTGACCAGGAAGGGGTAACACAGGTGACCAGGAAGGGTTAACACGGGTGACCAGGAAGGGTTAGTACAGGTGACCAGGAAGGGTTAGTACAGGTGAGAGGAAGGTTTAGCACAGGTGACCAGGAAGGGTTAGTACAG